>NW_028261392.1:29062596-29362596 GCF_051295495.1 Thamnophis sirtalis
AGTAGAATCCCCAAGCCATCTCCCAGTTCCTTCTGAATTCTGAATGGGTCCAGTAGTCACCATGGATGGACCATTCAAATAGGTTCTGCCTCCCTGCAGAGTGGAACATGGCATCAGGGGATGGTCTGATTGTGACTGCAGGGAATAATAACCGAACCCCCAGCTCACCGTGTGTGTGTGTGTGTGTGTGTGTGTGTGTGTGTGTGTGTGTGTGTGTGTGTGTGTATATATATATATATATATATATATGTATGTATGTATGTATGTATGTATGTATGTATGTATATTAATGGTTAAGAAGTCTGTCTAAGATGTAATACAGCACAGGTTCGAATCCCAGTAAGGGTATGGCTAGCTGATGAGAGCTAAATAGCTTGAAATAGATCTATACTAGTCTCCCTTTATTTATTTATCAGCACAAATACAACAATACAACACAAATGTAACAAAGGCAGCAGTAAAAATATTGGGTTTCTGTCGTGATGGTCTCTTGTGACGAGCCGATGGACAGAAAATGGAAGCAGTTAGCTTCCTCCCATAATTGGGGCATACCAGGGGTTGTGACACTATAGATAGATAGATAGATAGATAAATAGATAGATAGATAGATATAGATATAGATATAGATATAGATATAGATATAGATATAGATATAGATATAGATATAGATATAGATATAGATATAGATATAGATATAGATATAGATATAGATATAGATATAGATATAGATATAGATATAGATATAGATATAGATATAGATATAGATATAGATTTCATTCAGAAATTATTCATTTTTGTGAATTTTGTTATGCTGCAGGCTGGTTCTACAGTTGTTGACATTCATTCTTTATCATTAATCTACACTCAGTACCCCATAATGACAAAGTGAAAACAGAATTTTAGAAAAGTATGTGTGTATACACAGACACATATATAATTATAATGAGAAGTGTGTGTGTGTGTGTATACATACACACACACTATTCTCATTATAATGAAATAAGTATATTTCCATGCTTCTACTGAACAGTATTAGAAGTGTACAAGATAAATGTTTCAGAAACATTTCATTTATTAATTTCATGAAAGCATTTCCATCAGAACCTTAACTCCATCTATCCAAAGTGCTTCTTCAGTCATTTAATTATGTCAGTGGAGATTCTCCTATCAGTCATGAGAGGAACCTCTTATTCTACGGCTGAGTAAAATAGTTAACTCTATTATGCTCATTGGCCACCGTTTTGTGCAATTATTATAAGACATTATAAAGTGCAAATTAAAAAACATAGATGTTTCCTTAAATTAATTATAATAAATGAAACATGAAAATGAAAATGTTACCATAACATCATAAATACAGATAAGGAACTAAGAAATCTAAATATTAAGACTAATTAACAAGACTATAAAACTATTTATAAATAAATATGAAGTGCTAATATACTAAATACTAAGCTGCTAAGCAAATATAAAGGTAAACGTTCCCCTTGTACATATGTGCTAGCCGTTCCTGACTCTAGGGAGCAGTGTTCATCTCCGTTTCAAAGCCAAAGAGCCAACACTGACCAAAGACATCTCCATGGTCATGTGGCCAGCATGACTAAATGCCGAAGGTGCATGGAACATTGTTACCTTCCCACCAAAGATGGTTCCTATTTTTCTTCTTGCATTTTTACATGCTTTCGAACTGCTAGGTTGGCAGAAGAAGCAAATATATATCTACATAAATTTTAATGGTCACTAAATGAACAGTTTTAAGGTGAGGGCTACCTGTACAAGAGAGAACTATAACAAAACAACTTAAAATATGTTTTTTAAAAAGAAGAAAAACAATTATTCCTAGGGTCCTAAAGGTAAAAGTGATAATTTCTTGGATTTAGCAATGGTAGCTATACGGAATTTTGCAGTTTTGCTAGATATGTTAGGCTTTCCTGTCCAATAGTAAGAAGCAATGAAGTCATCTTCAGGACTACTGAGGCTATTATTAATAAGTAGGTTTATGTAAATAGGGCATACTTTTCTATGGAAAGAACCTTAAAGAAATATGAGGACAAGAACAGGGTCCCCAATCCCTGGTTTGCGGCCCAGTGCCGGGCCGTGGCCCATTCGGAACCAGGCTGAGCAAGTGATGGGTAAGTGCATGAGTGTGCGAAACTGCATTTGTGCAAGCAGCACATGCATGGATCAAACCATCCCATATCCCCTCCCCTCCGGTCCACAGAGCTGGGAAGGTTGGAAACCGCCGGGCTAGAGAACTCAGGTTTCTCCATGTCACAGGATAATATTTCTGTACTTAGCTGTGAACACTGTCAGTTGTATTTGTGTGTTTGTGTGTCAGAGGTGGGTTCCTACCAGTTTGGACCGGTTCGGCCAAATAGATAGTAACTCGGCCGGACACGTGATTGTACTGATTTTATCCTGGGTGCCATCATCTTTATTTTCTATTCTGCACATGCGCAGAACAATCTTCATTGAAAAAATGTAATCCCACCCCCCTTTTTAATAGTGTACGCATGCACAGACCTTTTAAAGTGCAAACGCGCATATGCACACACAAGATTTTTCGGTCACTGAACCGGTAGTAATGCTGGCAGGAATCCACCCCTGGTGTGTGTGTGTGTGTGTGTGTGTGTGTGTGTAGGGGGGAGAAGATTGATTTTGAAGCACCTACCTGAAAATTATTTATTTATTAAATTTGCATACTAAGTTACTCCCAAGATTCCTGGGGGTTTACAAGTAAAACACAGCTCCTCTCCAACAAACAGTATATTTAGGACAAAAAACAAAAAAACAGAACAAAACAACAACACCCAATCCTCAGAAAGGGCTACACCTATCCTAACCAAAGTCCCGGGTGAAAAGTGATGACTTCAAAGCTCTCTGAAACTCCACCCAGGGGAGACCACTCAGAACTCAGGGGGAACCTTATTGCAGAGGGCAGGCACTGCTATAGAGAAGGTGCACTTTGGAGTCCCAATAGGTGGCATTGTTTAATCAAATTAACTCAGAACATCAACTCTGCAAATTCAAATTGGGAAGGTAGATGTAATGGGAGTTGACAGTCTCTGAAGTAACCCGAGCCTGAGCTAGTATATAGTAATTGCCAACATCATGAATTGCACCTGGAAGTAAGTATAATTAGATGTTGAACTAAATTGTATGATGGTTTGAAATTGTTTTTTGCTATCATACTTGTAGATTTCTAGAAATATACTGTATGCACTATGAATAGACTTTAAAGTACTTTGCTTCTGACATTCAGTCTTATTGGGTTAATCTGGACTGGATTTTAACTATGTTATTGTTTACTAAAAGTACTATCTGCTGATTAGTATCTGTACCTGTCTCTGCACTTGCTTTAGTATCTGAACGTGATATATAGCATGAAGAACAGATACACAAATGTGAGATCTATATTTACTTGCTACAGGAAACAGTGGTGTCAAATTATCTGAAAAATATAGGACAGAAGAGCAATTAAGAAGAAAAAATGAGCAGAGAAATATTAGATTTCTGCCTACCTGTCTCCATATTTCCTTTTAATCTATCATTTTTTCCCCAATTGAATAGGTTCTGTTCTCATCACATCATGCCTATTACCTATAAAATTACAGGAAAATGTTAATTATCTAAAATGGTAAGATTAAAAAACAACTGTACTTGAACTGAAATCATTCTGGGCAAAGATATGAATATAAAAAATCAATCTGAAATGGCTAGCTTCAGGAGCTAATTATCTTTTTTGTTTGTTTCTATCTGGTCAATAATATCTACTCTTAGATGAGATCTCATTATCAGTCAATAATGTCAAGTAGTTAAAGTGCTAGTAAGGATAGTATCAAACTACCATCCTTGTCAGGCATTAAAAGGAGCAGATATTCACAAACACTGGTTGGCATCCCAGAGTAAATGAGCTTGCTCATCTTGTAAAGGCTACTTAGCAGTCTTTACACTGAGGTTGATGTGGTAATATCCTGTTCTCATTATGTGACAATAAGCAGGGTTCCGATTCCCCAAGGAGATCATGGAAATTGTACAAGAACTCAGCTGGGTTAAAATCTATGAAAAATCAGTCTTGAGCAAATATAAACCAGTCTCAGTAGCAATTTAAAAAAAACAGTTTCTTTTATCATTAGATTTCAGATCTTTCTTTAATGGCTCCTTCTTTTATATTCTGCAGGGATTTATTTTTGCTCCCTAAAATAATACTGTACAAACCAGCCAACCAAACAAACCATGGAGCATATCTGCATAAGAGACTAATAGTATATTCTAGCCATTGCATAGTTATATAAAACGTAATAGTAATATTGAAATAACTATAGTGATGGCTGAATGGTGGGTAGAGTGGGTAGAAATTTGAGCTTTCAACCTAAATATATTAATCAAAAAGTCTAGATAACATGGGTAACAGTACCTAATGTAGGGGAGGTTTATTTTGAGCTTGAAGTTTTGATTATGACCTTGTAGGAAAATAGTATTTATCATTACCAGTGAATATATGTTGGAAGGGGGTTGCAAGACTCCCTGAGATTACAGTCTGTCCCTATGCATTTAATTTAAAGAGACATGTTTTCTCATAGCAAAGTCTTTCTCAGTAAGAACTGTGAAGAATCATAATGCAACTGATGCAAAATGGATAATATGTACCATTATGTATATCATCATATGATGCCATTGTGGTTTCCTTTGGATTGTGCCTGGTATTCTTTATCTTTCTAGCTTCCAAGGTGGAAGTTCTCCTGGTTTTTTGTATCAAGGTCAGAATTCAGAGATGGAGAGTTCAGAGCAGTGGAAGATGTTTCTGCCCCTATTTAGTTCTAGGTCTTATATTACTGGATCAGACTCACTGAGTCTGATAAGACTCATTACATACAAAGCAAGATAGTTCAAGCCGTGATTTGTCATAATTGTAATGATTATAGTGTACAGCTCATGAAAACCCCAAATCCACCATCTCAGAAAATTAGAATATTACATGCAATCAATAAAACAAGGATTGTACATAGAACAATATCGGACCTCTGAAAAGTATAAGCATGCATATGTACTCAGTACTTGGTTTGGGCCCCTTTTGCAGCAATTACTACCTCAATGTGGCGTGGCCCCGTTCCCCATCTATTCTCTGCCTCCCAAGTCCCAGCTGATTGGGAAGGAATAGGGATTTTGCAGTAACCTTCCCCTGGAGTGGGGTGGGAATGGAGATTTTACAGTATCCTTCCCCTGCCATGCCCACCAAGTCACGCCCACAAAACCAATAAGTATAATTTTTGAATCCCATCACTGAGTCTCACCCAAAATATGTTCAAAGAAAGTATATAAATATGCATTTCAGTATGAATTTTGTTACAATTTTTGAAGCTCATACATAATTATGACAAGAGGACAAACAGATTTGAGGGGGGAACTGAAACATGGAATTAACTGTACCATGACTAGCTTACTTTTTTCTTCACAGTTCAGTATGTTTCCTCTTCACTCTCTCTCTCTCTCACTATGGTTTTAAAACCATTTAGTACAGTGTTTCTGTAAGCATTTCCAAGAATAATTTAAGAGACACTTTAATCTAGCAATGGAAATAAAGATTAAAAAAATATTCTGTAGAGATTGTACTATAATCTATGCAGTTTCTACAGGAACCTGCCTGTGTTGAATAAATGTATCCCAACAAGACTGCTTTCAAAACACTCCATCTGTCAAGGCAAGAAAGGTTACATTGTTTGAAAATGACTAATGATTAGTTTATAGTTCTTATAGTATATAAATTTCATAACAGTGAAATTAATCTTCTGAGGGACCAAAATTAGAGGTAGTTTACTCCCAAGAGAGATGTGCTGGGATTGTGCAAAAGCATTATTAGTTATGATGAACACACTCATCAGGATAGACAGCAAAACCCCAGGATGTCTCATTGTTTAATCAGTTTGGGTAATATGTTGATTAATCAACTGTACTTCATTCTGAAAACGCTGCTCATTTTCACAGTCATGATTTCATTTTTATTCTGTTGTACAATCGTGGTGAACCAACCTAGTCAGGAAGGTTCAATACTGTTGAATTGGTTAAACTGGCATTGTCTTTGCAGAATGATTTTCAGATAAAATATGTTTAAGGGCTTATCTTGTGAGATGCAGGTGCCTAAAGGCGGATGACTCAGCTACTTACCTAGGGCTGCTTTGCTGCATGACGTCAAATGGATTTAAAACTGCATGGATTTTTCTGAACTTTTCTAAACCAAGAATACAGTTTATTTGAACTGATCTGTCTATAACAAAGACAAATGTAGACTACTCAAATAATTATTTGTCCCTAAGTCTTTTGTGAGTAACAGTATTAGTATTAATGCACCTACCTAAACTTAGTACACAAAAATGTCTGCTACAATGTCCTACCTGTCAACTACTACTTCAGCTTCAACTGCAATAATACACAAGCAAACAATAGATACATACTCAAAGTAAACCACTTCAAACTCGATTGCAGAATATATGACTTCAGCAACAGAGTGGAATGCACTACCTGACCCTGTTGTTATATCCTTAAACCCCCACAACTTTAACCTTAAACTGTCTACCGTGGACCTCACCCCATTCCTAAGAGGTCTGTAAGGAGGCGTGCATAAGTGCACCAGCGTGCCTACCGTCTCTGTCCTACTGTCCCCATCTGTTTGTACTCATTTCTTATGTATATACTTATATGTTTATATGTTATATTATACTTGTTTTCTCATACATGCTTAACAAACCAAAATAAATAAATACCTTTAGCTTTTGGGGTATCTCTTTCTTTTCAGCAGTCACAAACAATAGTAACTGTAGTAGATCCAAAGGGAATGTGTTTCTCCAAACTAACTGGTTTTTGGGGGGTGGGTGGGGGGGAATGGCTATATTTTGTTCATTTAAATCTTATACGTAGAATGTCTTGATGAAAAGGCCTTATATGGTAGTTGATTATAATCTTATTTCTTTTTGTTTTGGGGACCTCGGGGGTGTCATAAAAATATAATGACATATCTAATACAGATAATCTTTGACAGCAGTGTTCCTTAGTTTAATTCAATAACCGGCTTTAGTAAATCATGTTTTTCATCTTACAAAAATCATGGATTTTGAGTTTGAGTTTCATTTTATTTATATGCCGCCCTATTCCCTGCGGGACTCAGGGCGGCGCACAAACCCGAAGGAGGGGAAGGGAAAAACACAAAAACTACAAAAGTACAGGGCATTTAAAAAACAACCAACAGCCACACGATTCAAGAGGGGAAGGGAACTCAGCGACCCCAGGCCTGCCGACACAGCCAGGTTTTAACAGCTTTTCGGAAGGCCTGGAGAGAGATGAGGGTCCGAATCTCTGCGGGGAGTTCGTTCCAAAGGGCCGGAGCTGCCACAGAGAAGGCCCTCCCCCGGGTAATAGCCAGATGACATTGGCTGGTAGACGGAACCCGGAGGAGGCCTACTCTGTGTGATCTAATGGGTCTTTGGGAGGTAATTGGCAGCAGGCGGTCTCTCAAGTACCCAGGTCCAATACCATGAAGGGCTTTATAAGTGACGACTAGCACCTCGAAGCGTATACGGAGACCAATCGGTAACCAGTGCAGCTCGCGGAAGATAGGTGTAACGTGGGTGTACTGAGGTGCACCCACAATCGCTCGCGCAGCTGCATTCTGGACGAGCTGAAGTCTCCGAATGCTCTTCAAGGGCTGCCACATGTAGAGCGCATTGCAATAGTCCAGTCTTGAGGTCACGAGGGCATGAGTGACTGTTGCGAGTGCCTCCCGGTTCAGGTAGGGACGCAATTGGTGCACCAGGCGAACCTGGGCAAATGCCCCCCTGGTCACAGCCGACAAATGATGTTCTAAGGTCAGCTGTGGGTCCAAATTGCGAACCCTGTCTGAGGGGCATAAAATTTCACCCCCCAGCCTGAGTGATGGAGTACTAGCCAAATTTTTGGGAGGGAAACACAACAGCCACTCAGTCTTGTCTGGATTGAGCGCAAGCTTGTTAACTCCCATCCAGACCCTGACAGCCTCCAGGCACTGGCACATCACGTCAACCACTTCACTGAGTTGGCACGGGGCGGACAGATACAACTGGGTATCATCCGCGTACTGATGGTATTTTATCCCGTGCCGCCAAATGATCTCACCCAACGGCTTCATGTAGATGTTAAACAGGAGGGGGGACAGAACCGAACCCTGTGGGACCCCATATTTCAGGGGCCTAGGGGTCGACCTCTGCCCCCCGACCAACACCGACTGCAACCTGTCCGAGAGGTAGCAATAGCAATAGCAATAGCAGTTAGACTTATATACCGCTTCATAGGGCTTTCAGCCCTCTCTAAGCGGTTTACAGAGTCAGCATATCGCCCCCACAGTCTGGGTCCTCATTTTACCCACCTCGGAAGGATGGAAGGCTGAGTCAACCTTGAGCCGGTGAGATTAGAACCGCTGAACTGCAGATAACAGTCAGCTGAAGTGGTCTGCAGTACTGCACCCTAACCACTGCGCCACCTCGGCTCCGAAAAACGGTGCCTCCCACCTCCACCTCTCAGAACCGTCACAGAAGGATACCATGGTCGATGGTATCGAAGGCCGCTGAGAGGTCAAGAAGCACTAGGATGGAGGAATGACCTCCATCCCTGGCTCTCCAGAGATCATCGGTCAGTGCGACCAAAGCAGTTTCCGTGCTGAAGCCAGGCCTGAGTCCAGACTGAAAGGGATCCAGATAATCGGCTTCATCCAAGGACCATCAGAGCTGAAAGGCTACCACTTTCTCAACAACCTTCCCAACAAAGGGGAGGTTGGAGACTGGATGGTAGTTATTCAAAATGGCTGGATCCAGAGATGGCTTCTTCAGGAGGGGTCTCACCACCGCCGGAGGAAAGAAGCCCTTCCGAAGGGAGGCATTCACCATCGCCTGGATCCAGCCCCGCGTCACCTCCTTGCTGTTCGCGACCAGCCAGGAGGGGCACGGGTCCAGTGCACACATGGCAGCACTCACCGCTCCCATGGCCTTGTCCACTTCATCAGGAGTAACAGGTTGAAAGTCAGTCCAGAGATGTCGCTCAAGACCCTCCCCCGGTATCCCGGCTGGCTCTGTGCAATTGGAGTCCAGGTCCATCCGAAGCCGAGCAACTTTGTCCGCGAGGAACTGGACATACTCCTCCACTCTACCTCATAAGGGATTATCCGCAACCCTCCCATTCAGAAGGGAGCGGGTTACCCTAAACAAGGCAGCAGGGCGCGACTCAGCGGATGCTATCAGAGCGGCAATATAGGTGTTCTTAGCTGTCCGTATTGCCGAAAGGTATGCTCTGATGCAAGCTTTTAATAGTGCTTGGTCTGACTCGGATTTACTGGACCTCCAGCGGCGCTCTAGGCGTCTCTTTTGGCGCTTCATCTCCCAGAGGTCCTTGGTAAACCAAGGAGCCCTCCTGGATCCATTGCCGCGGATCGGCCGTAAAGGTTCAATCCGGTGGAGAGCCTCAGACACTGCTGAGTTCCAAGCAGCAACTAAGGTCTCCACCAGACTGCGGGCGAGAGTATCAGGCACAACACCAAGCGCCATCTGGAAACCCTGAGGATCCATAAGACACCTGGGGTGGAACCACCTAATCGGTTCCTCCTCCCTACAGCGGGGGATTGGTCTCCGAAAGTCGAGCTTCAGTAGGAAGTGGTCAGACCATGACAGGGGCAAGATCTCACTACCCCTCAAACCAAGATCACAACTCCACTGCTCTGAGAGGAATACGAGGTCAAGTGTGTGACCCGCTGAGTGAGTCGGGCCCTGGATTACTTGGGTCAAGCCCATGGCTGTCATGGAAGCCATGAACTCCTGCGCTCCATCGGAGTGTTCGCCGAGCGAAGGGAGATTGAAGTCCTCCAGTATCATAAGTCTGGGGAACTCAACTGCCAGCTCAGCTACTGACTCGAGGAGCGAGGGGAGGGCTGTTGTCATGCTGTTGGAAGGCAGGTACGTTAACAACAAGCCCACTTGACCCGCAAGGTCCATCTTCATCAGCAAGGACTCACACCCGACAAGCTCCGGAGCAGGGATCCTACGAGGAATTAAAGACTTTCGGATAACAATGGCCACTCCCCCACCCCTTTCTTGGAGTCACGGTTGATGAAGCACCTGAAAACCCTCTGGGCACATTTCAGTGAGGGGGATTCCTCCCTCTGGGCCCAGCCAGGTTTCAGTAATACATGCCAGGTCTGCCCCCTCGTCTAAAATTAGGTCTTGGACGAGGGGAGCCTTGTGAACCACAGACCTGGCATTTAGCAACAACAACCTGAGACCAGGGTCCTGACTGCTCGCGCCATCTGGCCTTGGAGTGGAACTAACAGGGCCGGAAGGAGGGATCCCTCTGACGTAGGGAACCCTCCTTCCCTGGTAATGGCTCGCCCTGAAGTTCCCGCCATATCTGCCCCTCCCCAATATGACCCCAATGTTCTGGCCCACTCCCACAGCTATGGTTCCTCCACCCTCTCCCCAGGCTGCCGGATTCACCAGCAGGCCCTTCGACACACACATCCACGGGCCGGAATTAAGCCTGGGCCCCCCTAACACTTCTGCCAAAGCACTCAGTGCAGGAGGTACCCAGCTATGCTCCCAGCCCACCATACACACACACACATACAATCAATCAATCCCCACAAACAAGGGAAACAACAATATCATAGTAAAAGTGGGAACATTCAGTCAACCACAGTCATACCACACACTCTCCATACAATTAAAAATTACAAAAATTACAAATTTATAAAAATTATAAAAATCGCGCAATATAGCAATTGATTGAATATAGTCCGAAAAAGCTGAGGAGGGAGTAGTGTCCAAGACCTCCCACACGAGCGCCCGAGATCCAGGAAGTAATAAAAGAGACATATGATGATAACAATAAAGAGAGAGTCCCACTTCCAGTCCTCTCTCTCATTACTGTAGAAAGTCAGTGGGGGGATGAATAGGCAGCCCAGGATGGCAGTAAAATCATAGGCCCCAATTTGCTCCCCAACGATGGTCCAGAGAGAAAGGCCAGGAAATGTCTGGGAGGCAAGTAGGCCACAGGCGGAGAATATAATAGCGAAAGTTGTGGAGCCAGCCATAGGCGATTTTAACAAATACCATTCAATTTAGCCGAGATCTGATTCAGACTTGCTGATTCTCTTACCACTTGATTCTCTAACACTTCATTCCAGTGCATACGTTTATTCTGGCAAACCACAGTCGCATGCTGTGCAATATTATGCAATATTACAGGTAGTCCTTGAGTACAATTGAGCTCAACAATTTTTTTTGTTAAGTGAGACATTTGTGAATTTTGCCTCATTTTAGGACCTTTCTTGTTACAATTGTTAAGTGAACCATTGCAGTTGTTAAGTGAATTAACATAATTGTTAAGCAAAAGGCTTTCCCATTGACTTTGCTTGTCAGAAAGTCACACAAGGTGGTCACATGACACCTGGACACTGCAACTATCATAAATATGAATCAGTTGCCAAGCATCTGACGTTTGATCACGTAGCTATGGAGATGCTGCAACAGTAGTAAGTACGAAAAATGGTCCCTTTTTTCAGAACCATTATAACTTCAAATGTTCACTAAACAAACTGTTGTCACATCTGCCACCTAACCCTAGCTGTCTATAAATTGCTCCATATTGATTTATTTTATCTTAGATGTATGCATATGCAGTTTTCCCTCATTTTTTTTCTTATTCCTTTTGTAAACTGAGAAAGGTAGCACACACACAGGAAAATCCAGTCATTAAAGCCTTCCTCTTGTGAGAAGCAACTAACCTGAGGCAATTCACACAGGAGTTAGTCAAGGGCAAAAAATTACTGTATATCTTTTAACTAAAATTACAGGAAACAAACCAACTAGATCTGTGATGGTGAACATATGGCACATGTCCAGCTCAGCTCCACCGCGCACATGCCTCCTGCTTGCCAGCTCATTTTCTGTTCTCTGCTGCGCATGTAGGAGTCGCATGGGGGGGGGGGTTGTTTCAGGAGGCTTCAGGGAGGCCTGCTAGGCACCAAAACGGGCCATGGGAGTGTGTAGCATGCCCTCCCGCACCCTATTTTTGCTCCCAGGAGGCTGCAGGGAGGCACGCGTATTGCATTATGCATGTGAGCACGCGCTTTCAGCACATGAGGACAAAAAGGTTAGCCATCACTGAGCTAGATGAACCTGCAGTTTTACTGCAAATTGTCCGTGCGTATTTTGCTGGGCTTTTGCATAGTAATGCCAAAGAGAAAACCTCTCTAAACAATCTTATCAATCGGCAGTGTCTGGCTGACCTTGTTTGGATTTTGCAACCTAGTAGGGTCAAGACAGGTTGGGACTTGAATGGCAGACTAATATGAAGGATGAGAAAAATTTAAAAATCCCAATTCTAAGAGAAGGACTGCAATGATATGTTCACAAGGTCACCAGGAGTTTAGCTCAACATACAAGAGATTTAACTTTTTTGCCTCTTTGGAATCTATTCCTCTGATGAAGAATCACCTGGATGACTTGTACTAGGGCTTTGCTAAATAAAACATATTTATGAGTCAGCAGTATAAAAGAATATTTGCCTCGGGGAAGAGCATTATTAAGCAACATAGTTCTGTATTAAATGCTATGCTCAACAGTGCTTAAGTAGCCTCAGCATAAGTGCTTTTGTAAGACAGCACCCTGAGATTGCTATTTTTAGAGCTACATAAAATTCATATGGAGCTCTAGAAATTTTCAGTCACAGATCTCACCTAAACAATGTTATTCAACCGTCATCAACTATTTGAATGTCCTTGAGAAGACAGGCAAATGATAGAAGTGTATTATAAAAGAAGGATAAATAAATACTCTGGGAGAGCATAGTGGGAGATAGCATAGATTCTGAAGATTGGAAATGGGGATGCTAAGAAAGGGCTCGCTAATTAATGTGAATTATGCCTTTGTAATAAATATATCATTTCCTACACATTCTTCTCTGGTGTGTCCAGAAACCTTGTGGTTTCTACGCAGAGATGACACTTGTTTGCAGGAGCCAGATTCACAAGTAGCAGAAGCACCTTCTCTGCCTTCCAAATTACATCCCCAAGTGCATTCCTCTAATTTTACATGTAAATGTTAATGGTTTTGTCATTCCATATTATGGAGAAAAATATACTGCTGCTATATTGAGATGAGGGCAAAATTGTCTAACATCAGAGAGTTTTTCTGGAGGACATTTTACTGTAAAAAATTCTGAAGATACAGTATGCCTTAATGTTTCTGCATAGAATATAGAAATATACTGTACCCATATCTTCCCACAATAATATGTACATAATCACTTTGCATTGCCCAGTAATTATCATGATGGTCATTTTCATAGCTTGAAAAATGCAGGTGTTAGTGATATTTATACAATCATTTAATCTATACTATTCAATGTCTATTTGGGATATAGTCTGTGTCTTCCCCAAGGATAAAATTGTACAATTTTTGTACCGAAAGTAATCATAACTATTAGCATGCAACAATGCAATTTCTTTTAAATCAATCAAATGTTTTATTTGGATGCTGAAAATCCATAATATTTTGGTAGGAGCTTTTTAGAACATAATTCATGCAATAAACAAAATTACTTTTAGTAATTCTTTATTTTTATTTATGTTTATAAATAATAAAATCCTCCATATAAAATTTTATAGTTATTTGAATTTGTAATAAATATCTTAAATAATTGGAAGGTTATCCCCTGTAGTGTTTTATTCAAGGCTTCTTTATCATCATGTCTCTCCCCCTCCCTGCCACAGTCCCTTTTTTGGCTAATTGCACAATAATCATAAAGTGGTAGTGTTTGCCTCTTGCCATTCTAAAGAAATGGTGACTAGAAGAACAAATGTATGTGCATTAGCACATGCTATTATCCCACTAGTGATGGAAAGAGAATTGTACCTTTGAATTGCAAAAAACCTTCTGTATCATTGTGTTTAAAATGGAATCAGTTGCTTAATGGTCAAAGACAAGAAGCTTTTTTTAAAAGTATCTTCCTCCTCCACACAGACACACACACACAAATTCAAAAAAGCTATAATAATGTAGTGAGAAAAAAGTTTTAAAAGTAGATGAAAATATCAAAGCAAATATGGAAATGTTTATTTAACTCTTATACTGATAGAAAAGGTCTTAGGAACTTTAAGGTGTGAAATGATTGATTCACCCTCTGAGCCACTGTTGAAACAATACATTAAACATAAAATTGATAACCTACAATTTCTCACATCAAATTAATGTACTAAGTCCATGCAGTTAAAATTTCCCTTCACCATTATCTTTATTTTAAAAAGAACCAACTTTCTGAGGTGACAATTTCACAGAGGATTTTGTTTTGTGTTTATTCCTGATCTTTAGGATTGCACACCTAACAAAATGTTCAAGTTACCGGTATCTCTTTTTTGAGAGTCACCCCCTCTTTAATCCAGCCAAACAGGAAGCATTAAAGTACAAATTTGGTAGCCTAAGTCCAGTTCATCATTCATTGATTCTATCATGCCTAAGTCTTTAGAATTCATGCCTCTCTGAGCCTACTCCAACAAGCCTGCAGTTCTCAAACCAGGTTCATTCTCCTTCAAATCTGCCAGCAACAAATTAGATTCCAATCCATCTGATTGTAAGACTGGTTTTATTGCTTTTCCTTTTATCTGAGTATCATATTTGGGTAGATTTAAAACCATTGTTATCAGAATTTTAACCTAAAGTTTTCCATTTGATTTTGTAAATTGAAAAGAATTTTTGCCTAAGGCATTCCAAAAGGTTTTAACATTAAATTGATGCATTGTTTCAATTTTTTAAATAGTCTAAACTCTCCTGTAGTTGAGCTCTCATAACCAAACATAAACAGTTCCTCTTAAGGACAAAGGAAGTAGATGTACCGTAACAAAAAATAATTGAGATAATATTTCCCACAATAAAAAGTGAATAAAAAAAAGGGGAAATTTCCATCGGAGATTAAAAAAAATAAAAACAGAGCTTTTAAGTATTGGACCACATCTGATTGCTTATCCATGTCCATTTTTTGCATTGGTTCTAGAATTAGTTTATGATTAATCAAGAAATCCTTAGCTTTTTCTATGGATTTGGTCTAAATCATATTTTCATAGGTAAAAATAACTTCTTCAATTTAGTCTCAGTGAAATTGAATCTGTCTTTTCTTCAGAATGTCTATTAGACAGACATTATCTTTCCTCTTATCAAGTTTCTAACAGGAATTTCCTTCATGGTGATTATGTCCACATATCCAATTTTCAGTTTAGTTTTACAGTGACAGTTGAAAACTTGTTCTCTTGTTTTTCTTGTTACAAAATGAACTAAGATGCTTCTTGGTAGGTTTCTCATTGTGGGATATCAGACATTTATTATATATATGTGTCTATTTCTGTTTTGACTTTCTTCTTCTTCCCAATTAATTAAGCCAAGGATAATCATTCTTTATCTGATGTCCTCTCCTGACATTTCAGGAACTACTCAAAATCTTAGCTGAAGTTCCTAACCCTGTAATTCCAAGACACCCCTCTCACCCAAATCAGTTCCATACTGAAGGTTTTCTCTGATTTATGCTCCCAAAAAAATCCATTCGAGTATTTATCTATTTAACTTCTCCAGTTAGTTGACAAATCTCCTCATGAAGTTCCTTTGAGAGCCTATCAATCTTTAATTCAAGCTTTGTTTTCATTGCCTGGATTACTTGAAGCGTTTTACTTAAATATTCCTCTAAAATAGTTCTTAGAAGTTCAGATTTCCCTGATCCTCTTGTTTTTTGCTTTCTTTTTGTTACCATATTGATAATTATGGGATATTAATGTATGCTTATTTTTGTATGTAGATGATACCATGTTATTGGTTGAGAACCTAAATTATTTGCAGAAATTATTAAACTGATAGTATGATGCAGTGAGAAAAATGGTTCTGAAAATTAACGCTTCAATGATTAATGTATTTCTGTTCAACAAAGAAAATGAAAGATTCAAAAGTATAGCCAAATAATGAAAAATTGGAGAAATAGATAAATCTGTATACATTGATATAATGTTTACAATCTATTATAGAGAAATGGATGAAAAAAATCATAAAAAATGAAAATGTTGGTAGAAAGGAATAGGTAGGATATAGTTTGTTGCAACAATGAAAGTTTGTTGAAAGAAGTGAAAATGGCTGTACTTAAGAGGTTTACCTGAAATGCATATTTAATGCAGTAATAGTGAACTACTTAAGTATTATGTGTAAAATAAAGAGAAGATTAAAACAAGGAAGATTGAATTAATGTAGATTGAATATATATATGTGAATGATGTATGAGTATGAGAAGTATGTGGAACCTATAGAAAGAATATGAAAATTGAATTTTAAAACACCTACATATAAGAAGAGCAAATTTGTTACGATGAATGAGAGGCCTTCGTGTGGATAGAGCTTACAAGATCCACCATTCAATGAAGTTGGAAGTTTAAAAAACCAAGGACAATTTATAAAAAGTTTTCTATATGGTGGAAGCAAGAAAGGTTTGCAAGGATTGAAATAAGTTTATTATGTGGAGCTGTTTCCGCAAAGCTCTATAACTACATAGATTTTGGGGGGAAGGGGGTTGCCACATTTCATCTCATTTAAGTTGAAGAAATATGATATTATGAGTAACCTAGGGGTTTTTTTTGTTATTCTTCCAGTTTATGCTTATTCTAGCTTCTTTTCATAAGTACTTTTTACACTCTAAACTATTCATAATCCTTATCCGTTGTTCATAACTGCAATCCCCAATGTGGCATCTAAGGAACATCATTACACCAATAGACCTTTGATGCCTGTTAGTCTTTACACTATATCTGACTTTAGAGGAATTATTTTATTTTTTTTCAAATAGGAATGGTGTATTTTGCAGAGAGAGAGAGAGAGGGAGGGAGGGAGGGAGGGGGAGAGAGAGAGAAGCCATCATTATCTCTAAGAATGTGTCTAAGATGTACTGCAGGTAGGCTCCAATGGGCATTATAAAAAAATAATGGGAGGCTGTAATTCAATGCTTTGTTTGCAGGTATATTAATTTAACAGGGAAAGGGAGAATTATGGGAAATTTTAGAGAACTAAACAAGATCAGAAACTCATGGTTTAGCCTCTCCCTTCACGTACTGATTTTAGACAAAAGTTTCAGCATCAGTGAATGTGTCTTTGTGTGTGTAGGAACAGAAAACAAATATACCAGTGGCTATAGTTAGTGTACTTAAAATAAATTAAGTAAATTTTCATAACTTGAAACCATTAAGTACATTTTGCCCCTTTATAATCAGATGCGATCCCAGGTTATAAAAGAAAACTGGGACATGAAATTTATTATAGCAAATTTTGCATATTATTTCACAAATAAAAATACTCTCATCTAGCAGCAAATTTATCACTATCTTAACATTTATAAATCAATTTCATTGCAGAAGAAAATGGGGAAATAAGATACAGGGTCTACATATTTTTCATTGAATTTTGCTTCAGATAAAATACTCTAGTGATGCACATATAAATTTTATTTGACATTTAGTCAGATGTCAGAATCAGGCAGGAACAACTACCAATATTCAAGATCATATCTATACAGTCTAGGCAAGTCTCCCATAGGAAACACTCAGGGATTTTCTTTCTGCAGTTTAAATAAATCTCCACATGAGGCAGCAACACACAGATCACCAATTTCTAACAAGCATAAAATCAATATTTTCATCAGAGCTAATTTGATTTGAACTAGTTTTGTTTAAGGTTTAGTCATTGATATATGTATTTAACCAAAACAAATATGAATAGCAAGTCTGTCACAAACATTTATACAGATTTGTATACATCCAAAAATGAGAAGAATCACAGGAAAACATTCAGAAGAGTCACAAAGGACTTTCAAAACTTTTTAAGCTTATTGTTTTATTTAAAAACAACAACAATGTGTCAGTATAAAGCAGTGATGGTGAACTTTTTTTGGCTTGCGTGCCAAAAGGGGGAAGCGCAGGAGCGCTGGTGTGCCACACCCATAATGCAATGCATGACCCCAGTGTGCATGCGCACATGACCAGCGCTTCCCCCCATTTTTTGCATGCTTTTTTCACCCTCCCCAGGCTCCAGAGGCTTTATAGGAGCCTGGGGATGGTGAAAACAGTCCCCTGGCCCCCTGGAAGCCTTGTCCATAGGGCAGTTTTTAGTCCTCCAGAGCCTTCAGGGACCTTCAGGAAGCTTCCCTAAAAGCTCCGGAGGACAAAAAAAATGACCCTATGAGCAAACTGGAAGTCACTTCCCATATGCCCATTTTTTGCCGTAGGGCTGTTTTTCGTCTTCTGGAGCCTTCAGGGAACTTACTTACTTGGACTTAATCTTCGTAAACGTCAACGTCCACAAGGCAGTGACCGTTGCATTGTGAAGCCAAAGGCAGAACGTCACGGATTACAGAGTTGTTTATCCGTGTGTTGTCCTGCCATTGGATTCTCAGCTTGTTTCACGGTTCCGTCGCCATGGGAACCAACACTCCCCATTTATCCGGGCTTGTGACCGGCTATGGTTTCCCATAGGCTGGGTTCCTTCAGGGAAGCCTCCTGAAGGTCCTTGAAGGCTCCGGAGAGCTAAAAATGGCTGTTCCCAAACTTCCTGTTTGCCCGTAGAAACAGTTTTTTGTGATCTGGAGGCTTCAGGGAAGCTCCTGAAGCCTCCGGAGTGCCTCTGGTTGGGGGAGGTTGTTTTCCCCCTCCCCAGGCTCCTATAAAGCCTCTGGAGCCTGGGGAGGGCAAAAAACGGCCTCAAAAAAGGCTGAAGTTAGGTGGCCAGCATGTGCATGCGTGCTGGCTAGCTGACAGGGCAACACCTCACATGCCCTGAGAAATGTCTCCGCATGCCACCTGTGGCACGTGTGCCATAGGTTCACCATCCCAGGTCTAAAATATCTTTCCTGCCTCCTACTTCTTCATCATCTTTGTGTTTCAGCTAAATGAATACAATGACACTGCTACTCCTACAAAATAAAGTATTAAAAATTAAAAGGTAAAGGTTCCCCACGCACATATGTGCTAGTTGTTCCTGACTCTAGGGGGCAGTGCTCATCTCCATTTCATCTGGCCGGCATGACTAAATGCCGAAGATGCACGGAACATTGTTACCTTCCCACCAAATGTGGTCCCTATTTTTCTACTTACAATTTTACATGTTTTCGAACTGCTAGGTTGGCAAAAGCTGGGACAAGTAACGGGAGCTCACTTCCTTACACGGCACTAGGGATCCGAACTGCTGAACTGCTGACCTTTCTGATTGACAAGCTCAGCAATCTTAATTAAACTAACATAGCTGGAGAAGTGTTAGTATTAATCTTGAATGATGCTCAAATCTTTTTAGAGTTTCATTGCACTATTATCCATAGTGGGTTTATATGAGAACTAGTGGGGAAAAGTCAGAGTAAACTGAGATTTCTGAGGAATGTGATTAAATAACAAAATCTACATCCTCTTCATTTAATTCCCTCTATTCTCCTTCTTCCAAACATCAACAATTCCCATCCCCAATACCCAACTGTCATTGTGTTCAATTGCTGCTAACTGGGCATCCTTCTAAATCTCTAGGTTGCAGCGATCTCTTTTTACTTTCTAAAAATAATTTTGAGATTCACGCAAGCCTTAGCATTATTAGGGGAGAGGAAGTGCTGGCTGGAACCTTGCATTTTGCAGGCAGTCTCTGATCTGGTTTTTTTTTTTTTGTAACTTAAAAAAAAATCAGGATACAAGAAGCTGGGTGAATGCCAAGTGAGCAGTCTGCAGACACGCTTGCTCCCCTGCAACCATTTTAGGGACCTTTTCATTAAATTCTTATCTTTCAGTTTTTATCCCCTGCGCTGTTTTATTCTAATGTATGGATTGAAGACCTAGTCTTCATGGACTGGGAAGCTTACCAAAACATTAATTGTATTTTCTGAAATAGTGCCCTCTATGGGGCAAGGGGAATTCTGTTGACACTCATAGAAGCTTTTCTCTTTTTAATTATCATTTTCCTTATTTATAAAAAAAAGTATATATCTTAAATTAGGGAGGTGGATTGGTAGTTGTGAGGAGGATTTTTAGTAACCAAATAATGAAATATCCAGCCTGTAGAGGGGTAGGTATCTGCACCACAGTCTTTCCATTGTTCAGTTGCATACCACAATACCAAGGTGCGCAGTGGTTAAAAGCAGCACTGCAGGCTACTGCTAGATCAGCAGGTCAGCGGTTCAAATCTCACCGGCTCAGGGTTGACTCAGCCTTCCATCCTTCCGAGGTGGGTAAAAATGAGGACCCAGATTGTTGGGGGCAATATGCTGACTCTCTGTAAACCGCTTAGAGAGGCCTGAAAGGCCTATGAAGCGGTATATAAGTCTACTGCTATTGCTATTGCTATTACCAGGAATGTGTAAAGGAATTTTCATATCAAAACCATAAATAAGGTTGACTTGTAGATTTTTTTTTTGTTATTTTAAATTGGAAATTTCTTACAGAATTTGAGCTGAATAAATCTATAAATACAGAAGTGTTCAATAAAACACTTGAACCAAATCAATTTTTATTATAAACATCATATGTTCATAACCAGAAATGTGTTAATTTTAAAAACTGCCAAAGAAAATTCTCAAGATACATGTTTTCCCCGTGAAATTATAATTCCCCAAATTCTCCTCAGGTTAAACTAGCAACATATGCATTTGATCTGTCCTGAGAAATATTAAATGTGTCATCCATATACATCAATAAATGTAAAGTATCATCTGTCACAGGATTTATTCAGCAAGTCCCATTTCTGTCAAAGACTGAATTTAGGCAATTGCTTAGTTCAAGGAATGTTGGCACCAACTGCTGATCCTGAAATCAGGTGACCTCAGAAAGCCAATCCCATACCATCACTATCATTATGCTTCTGTACCCTTGGTGTCAATCGAAAAAATCACTTCCAATCTATTCCTTTTTGCTCTTTACACTGCTTTGCTTTCCATCCTCCCATTTGTTCATTCATACGTCTATCCAATTCAGATAGGTGCTATCATTCAGACTAGAATACCCAACAAAAGAGCAAGAGTTTATTTTTTTTTAAGGCAATGACACTGGGAAAAAATAATCAAGTTCCTTATTTAATCACTATTGGGACATTTTGTTACATGTATCTATTTATTCAATAGCAAAAAGATGTATTCCTATTAAATTATATATAGAATTTCTGCCTGTATTATGTTTGTTGGTTTTATTACAAGTGATGCTTATTTTAGTTTTGTTACAAATGATATTTGAGCTTTTAAAGATCATACATCCAATTAAAATTTCAGGTCCAGCAAGACACAAAGCATACTTAAGATGTATGACTTTTACTTACGGATTACTAAATTAAAATTAAGAATGTACTTTTTCCTTAGATACAATCTACTTGTCTAAGAACAGGTCCATTTCTTCCAATTTGCTTTGTTCTACATATATATGTAAGGAAATAAGGAAAGCCACTTGGAACTGTGCTTAATTGAAAAAAAGTTGCAAATGAAAATTCTTCTATTGTATTCCTGTCCATACTACATAGTACTAGGACATTTTGCTGCAGTTTCAATGGAATTAGAATATTGTGTTGCATAATTATCTATACCCCTTATGCAGTGAAACTGCATTTTGGTCAATTATATTAATAATGGCTAATGTAACCATATAGTACTACTGTTACAGCTGAGTTTTCTGCCTTTGCATTTTATAAAAGGCACAGAAGATCTGAAAGAATAGTTCCATTACATTTTCATCCATACATCTGAATGGCCAGGGTTATACATATTTGAATAATTTTTCCTTTATAAGTTAACATTTGGAGGATAGTAATCCATACAGAAAATGCTTTTATTGTTGATAAACAATACTGTTTAGTTTTCATATATTGTTTGAACTTTACACATTTTGAAACTGGCAATTGCAGTGATTCTGATGGTAATGAAGATAAGGATGATAAATATTGAAGAAGTGATAGCATACATAGAATTATGTCAATGTTGATACAGTGCTAATTTGTCCATGTGTTAGATGTCTTTTTGCCAAGGGACATATTAATAGAAATAAGATGCAAATATTTAGGTTTTCTCTTATCATTTTTCAGTGGTCATGATTTTAAATTTTGGAACAACTTTTTTTAAAAAAAATTCTGTGATACCACATGCAGTTGCTCAAGGTAATATAGGAATATCACGGCTTTGTCTTCTACTTTATCATGAACAAAAATCTTAGTTTGGCAAATTTTCTAAGTATGTCATACCTCAATCTACTTACCCCAATCTACTTCTACATATTTTTCCATATCTGCAATCTTATGGCCGCTTTTCTGACAGAAGTGCAACTTATTTTTAGGCAAAGAAGCATAGATAAAATAACTGGGATGTAATCATATAAAAACTTAATAGCGGGTCATTTAATTCATTAAAACATATTACTGCGTAATCATTGCAGGGCTTCCTTGCCATAGAAAATAAAGTTTAACTTGAGTAAAGATGAATAAAACGCAATTTGATGGTTTTAAAAATGATTGATTGAATTTTTATTAGTTTCCATTAATAAATGGGTGGGTAAGATAGTGGTTGTGGAAAGTAGAAATGTAGAAAATATCTAAAGGCAAAGGTTTTCCTGTCCAGCCGTGTATGACTCTAGGGTACAATGCTCATCTCTGTTTCTTGGCTAAGGCAGCTAGCGTTAATCATTTAACATTCATAATTATTTTAAGTACTGTAACCAATTCAGATTAATGTAAAGCATACACTAGAACATAGTGGCAGCAATTAAAAATAGTATGCAAAAATTATATTTAAATTCACAGAAAAGTTATCTTGTGTTTGATAATCTCATTCTACTAATTACCCAAGATTAATATCCCACAAAATCTACAAGGATCAAATTAATGTTGTAGCAATATTGTCTGAAACTGTATTTTTTTAAAAAATCAAGACGACATTCTACAATGAAAATAGAGGTAGAGAAAGTTAAAAGCATAAAAAAGTAAAAACAGAAAGTATAGTCCATTCTTTTCAACTTTCTGCAGGATATTAATGTTTCATTTTATTTTAAAAATGTAAAAATAAATGTCTCAGGATATAATCCTGAAATGTAAAAAAAATACTGAGTAATTGACTTTATTCTGAAATGAATGAATAAAATGTAAGTTATAAGAGAGTTAATATTTTTCCAAGATAAATATTAACATCCACAATTTCTTACATATTTTTGGGGGGGAAAGAATCTTGAGATTCTTTTTAATCTTGTTTAGATACGATACTCCTCAAAACAACTGCTCAGATTCATTTATTTTTCTCCCTCATTTATATAATTCACACTATAACTATAATTTGGAAATATGTCTGTCAGAACCAACCTTTTAAAACTGCATCTCAAGAAATCTAGGATTTCTTTTTGTTTTCCTTTAATTTCTTTGATTTTACATTCAGGAGTTACAGTGCAAGTGATGGGGGAGATAGAATGATTTACTATTTTGTTGTTGTGTTTTGGGGGGTGGGTTGCCTTAAAGTGTACAGTGTTAACTAGGTGGCATATGGGTGGATGAAACATTACTGATTGTCCACTGCAGCCAGGAAGGCTGAGTTTCCATAGAGATATGAAGGAAAAAGTGCTTCATGCAACCTAATTGGTATGCATCTCCAGATCAGGTTCATTGTGCTTTTGCTAATGACAGGGTTGTCTCAGTAATAAGGATGGTGCACTGGAGAAATTTGCTGCCTTGGTATATTTTTCCCTGACGGAAAACTACTTAGAGACAGTAGTCAGTAAGAAGAGTGACTGGCAGGCTGAAGGGGCGGCTTAGCAGCATATGGGGGAAGGCTGGCGCTGTGTGCCACATGCATATGGCTGCCATTAAACTCCAGCTTTGCGCTTTGTGTATTTCTGGTCCCATGCCAGTAAGCCCACCTGCTGCAAGAATACTTGTAAAGCACAACTCAAAAGTGATTGAAAAGCTACTAGAATAAACTGTAATAACACAGTGCTTCACAGATGGGACATAATTGCAAGCTAAAGTGTACAGCCTCTGCAGTAATGAAAACATGAGCCATTAAATTAAAATCATAAGGGGAAAATATAAAAGTCTGGTTATTCTAACACCCCCCCCCCAATTTATTGCAAAAACTTCAATTTTCCTGCCCTCATTAATCAAATACCATAAAACTATAGTGTTACTTTGTTCTAATGGAGATTCAGATAATTAAAACAATGAATGTAGATTAGAATGATGTAACTTTCATTAGATACTTATTTGGGTGACCAAAGTTAGCAATAACATTCAACACGGAAGGCTGACATGCATCTGTCAGTTTTACAGATCCAGGGACTAACATGGCTTTGTATGGGATGAGGGAAGGGGGGGACGGGAGAGTAACTTTTGGGGAAGAAAACTAAAGTCTGCCAGAGCATCATCATGAATATGGATTAATGTTTGGCAAGTCAATTTTTCTTCATTAGCACATTTCATAGATTTTTTTTAAAAAAATCCTTCTTTCTTTCTTTCTTTCTTTCTTTCTTTCTTTCTTTCTTTCTTTCTTTCTTTCTTTCTTTCTTTCTTTCTTTTGAAAAGAGTTTCTAAACCATGTAAACATATAAAATTACTTGAGAAATATCAATGCCATTTTAATTAGTGGTAGTGGGGTAATAATGAAATCACTAATCTGACATGTAATTAGTTGTATAGGGTGTGCAAGTGTTATGTGGGGCTGAATGGAGCTCTGCAGGACTCTAACTCAATGTGGCCTCTCGTGGCATTCTCTAGGAGTGAGAGGCTAACAGAGCCAACTTTGTTCAGTTCCTTTCCTGTGGGTGGGCAACTTCAGGAGAAAGGAACATTTGTTTCATAGGAGTCACAGAGGTAAACAAGCTTTAAAAGTGCTTTTAGTCTTCCATTTTTAATTATGCATTTCTGCAGCACTGGTCATAGCAAAATACATGGCATGTATGTTAAACATGCCGAATAATGCCTCCCTGTTTAAAAGAAGCAACGGTGGCAAGAACAACAGCCAGTGTGGTCCACTGAGTCACATGCTGGATTTTGACCTGGGTTCAAAAATCACTGAAGTTGGGAGCTCTGTGGGTGGTCTTTGACAAGCATTCTCTCTCAGTCTCAGTTCCCTGTCTGAAAAATGGGAATAACAATGCCCCACCTCATAGAATAGACATAGAATAAGAAAAAAGAAGAAGAAATCTGGCTTGTACAAATCAAGGACGTTGTAGCCACTCTTATAGAAACTATTTATATATGAAAGCATCCTTGAATAACATTTTGATATGTTATTTTTATATAATTTATTGAATTTCAAAAAAAGAATAAAAAATAAGCAAAAAGAAAAAGAATTAAAAGGAAAGAAAAGTCAAGAAAAGCAAGGTAAAAGTACAGAAAGAAAAATAAGATAAAAAAATTGAAGAAAATAGAAAAAGAATGACTTTCAACATCCTTTGGTACAGATATAGATTAAAGTATATCAAACTCTTACTCTAAATCCCTTATATATCTACTCATCTAATAATCAAAATCACAATTTCATTTCTTTCATTTTTCTTTCATTTTCATAGCTGATCATCAGAAATTTAAGAGATTTGGAACTTATCCTAATATATATCATGTTCCTTTCCTTTCCTTAAGGAATTTTTCTTCTTCTGCCCAATTGGAAGCTGATATGAAGAGCCAGTATCATGAGCTACCAAGAGTCTTCCCATGCCATAAAGATAACTTCATCCCTGTTTACAAACAAACATAAATTATTTCATGAAATATGATTGAAGTGTCATGAATAGGCAGAAATACAAG
The DNA here is from genome assembly GCF_051295495.1 of Thamnophis sirtalis. Lineage (NCBI taxonomy): Eukaryota > Metazoa > Chordata > Lepidosauria > Squamata > Natricidae > Thamnophis > Thamnophis sirtalis. Next base: position 29,088,426 of record NW_028261392.1, read on the forward strand.
TCATATGGATCATGTACGAGGCACTATGCTGTATTTTGTCTAGTAGAAATGCATGGCAGCCAAATTAAAGCTAACCAAGGTTGAACACCACAGTATTTACTAGACTACCATGATCACTAAGAACCTCAGACCTCCAAATTATTTCCTGATGATTACTTTTCACAATGATCAAAGAGTGATTATTATTAGAATTACCTGAGTGATAATTATAATTCACAATCATTCAAGAGATTACTATTAGAATTATTAACCAATATAATTCTTAGTTTTCATATTCCCAAAATCCAGTGAGATTTCTTCCGCACATAAAAGCTTGCATTCTTTGTTTGATATATAAAAATATCTAAGTAGGGTTCAGATCTCCTTAGTAGGGTAGTTTTGAATGCAAGATCACCAAACTAGAGATTAAAAAAAATAAAAACAAAAGTATGAAACATAAATTACTTCTGTATCATTTTCAAGAAAACTATAGTGTCATATATAAATAACAAACAGGAAACCAGTTTGACTCAAAGAAGTCTACTTTTTTTCTTTCAGGAGTTTCCCTACCTATTCTATCTTTGATTATCTGACTGAAAGGAATACTGTATAATGAGTATGGAACTTAATGAGTAAGGATCTTAATTTGTGGACCTTCATACAGATCTTCATGGCATTTTACCAGTATTAAAAAGCATCTCTTAGGACTCCCCTCCAAGATGGCTGCTTCACGGTAAGAGCCTTTCTTTTTCCTTATCAACGATCTGCTGTTTTTGTTGACAAAATTTGCTCTTCGGCAATGCCGCCGCCAAATGCAGGAGCAGTTTGAATGGGAACACTCATGAATGACATAAAATGATTTTGGGATGGCCATGGACCCAGTTGGAAAGGGGATTCTTGAACATTCCAGTTCCCTCTGAAGCAGTTGAAAATCACTAGGCGAATCCATCTTCCTGCCATCAGTTTCATTTTCTTAAGGTTATAAACTTTCACTTTTTGAATTTATTTTTTACTTTGTTTTTTGTTCATAAAAGTTAATGCTGATTGATTTCAACCCCTTGCTGATTTTTTTCCCTTTTCTTTCCTTTTGCTATATGTTGTTTTGAATAGCCTTTGTTCTCTCTGTATGGAAATACAGCTGTGTTTCTGGAAGGTGAAGTGCTCTTGTTTGGATTTACATTAATATTGGACTCTCACCACACAATTTCTGTACTTTTTGAATTTGCAAAATTGAAATATCCAGGAGATATTTCTCGTTTCTGTCTGCTTTCGTATTTTTTGCTCCCTGATCAAGTTTCACAGAGTAATAATGTATCAGATTACAGGGAAGCAACACTGGCTAAAATCTAAGAAAAGATGGTTGGGCAGTATGCAGCTTTTAGCTGACAGTTTTTTAAAAAAAAGTTTGATGAGATGATAATGGTCATGGAAAATATGCAGAGATATCTAGTTTAGATGTAAAAATCCACTCTAGAATCTCCCTCAGCCTTCATAGGAAAAATGAATTTGTCACTTTCCCATTCAGTCATACTCCTAGTATTGTACGGATATACAGGCTTAAACTTTAAAGAGACACATGGGTTCAACTCAACCCACAGCTGCAGAACTGAATGAGTTGAGCCAATGTGTCTCTTTAAAGTTTATATCCTTACAATATTAGGAGTATGGCTGAATGGGAAAATGACAAATTCATTTTTCTTATGAACACTGAGGGAGATTCGAGAGTGGATTTTTACACCTAACAGGAAACTACTTCTACTTAGACTTTATTGGGAAGTTACTGTGGAGGCTGAATCTATTATATTTGATTAGATAACAATTGATAAAAGTTGTGGACATTTGATCAAGGGTGAATTATTTTTAATTCAAAGGATGATTTGGGATCGATAAGATGATATGGCAAACTTGCTATGAGTGAATTACAATAACATTTTGTTAACAGAGAATTTTGAAACTTTAATCTTGTCTTTTTTTATCATTCTTCTTCCTGGTAACTATTTTATTATTAATATAATATATAAAATACAGGTTATTAGCAAATATATTTATTAGTTTAAAAATGGGGGGGTTGTTTTGTAAGGGGAATTAATATTGTAGTAATGTATTAATAGTATTCAATTAGGGGAGGTAATATATTTATATGTGTTGGAGGTTTTTTTCTTTTCTTTTTGATGCACTTTTTTTGTGTCTTCATTGTTTTGTGTTTTCTTTTTCTTTTTTGTCCTTTTGGAGATTTTTTGAGTTTTGTATTTTAACCTTCTTTTGAATAAAATAAAAATAGAATGAAAAGTGTACCTTGGGATTGTACCATCACAAAATATGTCTGAAAACTCATATACTTTTATAGATATTTAAAAAACCCACGTAGAGCTGATCCATATCCATTAGGCTGACCTATTTTGAGTATGAGTATTTCTTAAGAACAGGAATGCACAACATCATTCTCTATTTCCTGCCTGAGCTGGAGATTGGACTAGAAGACCCCCAAGGTCCCTTCCTACTCTGTTATTCTGTTCTGTTATTTTGTTAAATATGGCCTGGGACGGAGCACCTGAAGTGTGGCAATATGATTGCAGAACCCTGGGCATATTCCAATGGACCTTACCCCCATGCAGGTCCATAAGAAGTTCAAATAGTTGCTAAGTAACTGGCTGTAAGTTGAGGAGTACCTGTAGTTCATTGTAGGCCATATTAGTTACTGTGTGCTATGACAGAAAAGTACCCTTTCCTCTAGTTATGTATATACAAAATTCGCTAATGGCAGGGTGAAAGAGTAGACCTATAAAGTAGAATATTTGTAGCTCACAGTTGAAATGTTTTCTTGTAGACATAATCCATTACCCAAACTATATGATATCACCCGTGCTAGTGATCTTCCTTCCTTCCTTCCTTCCTTCCTTCCTTCCTTCCTTCCTTCCTTCCTTCCTTCCTTCCTTCCTTCCTAGAGGTATCCCAGCTTCCCCTTTTTGGTCAAGTACAATAATGGCAAAACTGTGGTGTTTCTTTCATTCTTTTTTTAGTGCTTCACTGGTGGACACATCAAGAAGGTGTTGAGTATGAGAGGGAATAAATGAGGGAGCTTATATAAAGTTAAGAATTGTTCCTTTGCCCCCAGCTGAGATGAAAGTGATAGAGGAGGATAAGAATCCACCAATCAGTAACCATGGTAAGTGCAGTCTAGACAGAACAGCAGACCACTGCCGTGCTAAAATGGAAAAAGTTAAGACTACATTGCAAAAAAGCCCATAGAGACAGGATTGTTACAACAATGCCATTTTAGCTTTCAGTGGGAAGGCATGTAGTTATTTGCTTTGTCATAATATATCACTGCTATAAAATTGATAGGTTTTCAGATTTTTTTTGTTCCTTTTTCAGTAACCAGAAGTGGTATGGCTTGCTCAGAATAGAGTGTTTTCAGTTATTTTGTTAGTCAGCACCATCCATATGCAGAGAACAGATTGTAAAGGCAAGACTTCATCATCAGTTACTAGATATTATGACAACATATTATAATTAAATGACATAGTTTTAGCCTCAAATCTGTTAATTTCACCCTCATGTTCTCTCTGCTCCAATATTTCATCTTTATTAAGCATCTTTTTAATAAATATGTATTAATCTTTATATCACTGTTTATATCACTGTAAACCCGAGCAGATAGAAGTTTGTTTTAGTTTTTGAACTGCATAATATTTTTATGTATGCATTTATTGATGAGAAGATAGGAAGATAGCAGCAGGTTATTTAGAACTATGAAATTGCCAGAAGAGCCTGATGGCAGGAGAATACATTTTCAGTGACTGATTTTTACACAGGTAGCTGTATTAATATGAACAGCATTAAAAATGACTACATTTATTGTGGCAAACATTTATACTATATTTATTCATCCATTTAATGAACATTTTTCTCATGATTTAGGATTCTGAAACATTAAGGCATTAAATCATAGGAAGAGTGGCTATTGCTAGAAGACACACTTTGCTCGATGCCCTCATTATCTACATATGGTGCAGAAAAATGTAATAGAACAGAACAGAACAGAACAGAACAGAACAGAATAGAATAGAATAGAATAGAATAGAATAGAATTCTTTATTGGCCAAGTGTGATTGGACACACAAGGAATTTGTCTTTGGTATATATGCTTTCAGTGTAATAACCTTGATAACATATCAAATCATATTAGGAAACAATTAAAAATAATGTAAATTAGTTATAGTACTAAGTTGGAAGAGATAGATACTAGTAAGGAAGAGAATAATAATAATACTACAGTCTTAGTAAATAATTTGACAGTGTTGTGGGAATTAGTTGTTAAGCAGAGTGATGGCATTGGGAGAAAAACTTCCTGCGTCTAGTTGTTCTGGTGTGCAGTGCCCTATATGCTATAGCATAGTTTTGAGGGTAGAAGTTGAAACAATTTATGTCCAGGATATAAGGGGTCTGTAGATATTTTCACATAGAGGGGAATCTATGATATTTATTTATTTATTCATTTGCTCCACCGGATTTCATCAGCTAAATCCAGTTACAACAATAATAAAAACCCCAACCAAAATTAAAACCTATTATGCCTGAAACAGCTGATATATCTACATAAATAACTCCCCTAATTATGGGAGTTTTATTCCCCAATATCCCAGAGGGAAAAGAGGCTTTAGGAGCTTTATAAAAAACTACCAGGCTGAGAATCATATGAATCTCAAGGAGGATTCTGTCCTAGAGGGCAGGAGCAGTGCCAGAAGCATTCTCATACTTCTGAGATGGTAGAAATATTTGGAGAAAGGCAGCCTACCATTAATCTGGTCCTGTGCCATGAACAGCTTTGTAGGTGATGAAGACTACCTTGGATTATATCCTGAAGCCTATTGGGAGCCAGTTTTCTGTGCCAGCATTGCTGGCTGCCAGCCACAAGATAATAAGTTGGATGCCTGCCACAGTCCATTGATATGCAAGCTCAGACAGAACTTTTAGAAGAAAATCATCCTTTTTACCAATATCACAGCAACTATAAACATAGTCATATGCTTGGCATAGATTAAGATCAGGAATCCAATAAACAAGGATCAAATTGAAGGGACAAGACAAGAAACAATGAAGTGATATCCAGAATTGTAAGTGTGGCATTTGCAAAGTAAATATGACAGAGCTCAGACTTGAAAAGTTTTTCTTTATTGTGCGATCCCAGGGAGTGAGGCAGAGGTGGTATTCAGCCAGTTCTGACCGGTTCTGGCAAACCAGTAGTAGAAATTTTGAGTAGTTCGGAGAACCGGCAAATACCACCTCTGGCTGGCTCTGTCCCCATCTATTTGCTGCCTCCTGAGTCCCAGCTGATTGGCCTCCCAGCAAATTGGCTGGATCTTCTTCTGTTTCCTTGCATAGGAGAACGGAGCTGGAAAGCAGGTTAGTGGGGTGGGGTGGAAATGAAGATTTTACAGTATCCTTCCCCTGCTATGCCCACCAAGCTACACCACACTCATAGAACCGGTAGTAAAAAAAAATTGAATCCCACCACTGGAGTGAGGTCAATAAATCAGCCATACAGAATTTATATATATGGCAGTGACTATTTATTTCTTCAGTATTAACTCTTCTGCAAGCTTTTTTCTTGGCAAGTCTGTCAGATCTACTGTGTTCTGCTTTCAGTTGTTGAATGCCTGTTTAGGGCTGGGTGGCTATCTTACTGGGTGCAAACAAATCATTCTGATGGTTTCCTCAATTATTATCCATAAATGCACCTGACTCCAATCCCACCGTACCTTCCTCATTAGAGGATGTGTCCAGCATGACTGTAACAGTCAGTGCAGTTTGCAATGTATTGAGGCCACAATGCCACATGGGTATACTGAGCTGCACTTTTCACAACTTGTGCCACATTCTGGATCAACCACAGCTTCCAAGTAGTCTTCAAGAGTAGCCTTATATAGGACACATTTCAATAGTCCAGACAGGAAGTGAACAAGGGACAAGACACTATGGGTCTCCCAATCCAAGCATGGAAACAATTGGCACAAAAGATGGCTTTGCATTTTAATTTTTAAACTTTCTGTTAGATTTCCAGAGTTGTCATTAAAAAATAGAGTGCATACATAGCAAATCAAATCAAATTGATCGATCAATCAATCAATATTTGTGCAAAGTCTCTCTTAGCCACAGCTGCCATTTGTTCTTGTCCTGAAAAACTCAAAATTATTGACCGGGTCCATCTGGGGCAATTTAACCCCATGCAGAACTAGTGATGGAAACTCCTCAGAAGTGGGGGCCATGAAAACATTTTTTCCTGTAATACCTTCCTCTCATCTCCAAACAATTATGATAGACAGGATTAATAGCAATAGCAGTTAGACTTATATACCGCTTCATAGGGCTTTCAGCCCTCTCTAAGTGGTTTACAGAGTCAGCATATCACCCCCACAGTCTGGGTCCTCATTTCACCCACCTCGGAAGGATGGAAGGCTGAGTCAACCTTGAGCCGGTGAGATTTGAACCGCTGAACTGCAGATAACAGTCAGCTGAAGTGGCCTGCAGTACTGCACCCTAACCACTGCACCACCTCGGCTCATTAAGTTATCCTTATGATGTTAAAGTAACATTTTCCTTCTTATTCTGACATCATCCAAGGGAATCCTCAAAGTGTACAAAATCCAGTAGGCTTATCATCCAATTCCTTGAAGGAAAGTCAGATGACTGGCAGTGTACTGGGATGAGGTAATAGAGAAAGATTGGATTTGGCAATAGGAACCAATTTTTTAGGACCTAAGGAGAGGTAGTTTGATGTGGTAGTTAAGGCATTAGACTAGAAACCAAAAGACTATGATTTCTAGTTTTGCCTTAAACTTTAAAGAGGTCAGGACTTCTAAATAAGGTTCGAAGGCAAACTAGATGTCCTTGAAGAAATGGAAACAGTCTTGACCTTCATGGGAATGTTATAACACAGGTATAATTGTGCTTAAAGAAATTCCAAGTATAATACTGCCTAAAAGAAGACTGTCCCTTTCTGTCTGATTCTATTTTGATGGGACAAGGTGGAAGGAGTGATTTTTACTTTCAAACAGCAGAGGTTTTGACTAAATTCTGTGCAGAAAGCAAGATAATTTTTAGAAAAATTCAATGAAGAACTGGAGACAATGAATGAGACAGATGAGACAACAAAAAAGCCTGTACAGGTGGGACAGGAAAGTTAAATGTATGATTAGGTGCTACACCTATTTTTTTCTGAATTTTTGATCTGATTATGGATTACAAATGCTTAACATGGAACGTAAATTGAGCAAGTGCTCCTCAAAAGAAAAGAAAAATCATTATATGAAAAAATAAAACAAAATATAATCTCCTTTTATAGAAATTTGTATTAGGAAAAAATATTTGACTTACAAAAAATTGGATGAAGAACTTCTCAGTTACAATCAGAATTTATACTGGCTGATGACCATGGTAGATATGTTGGGGTAGAAATTAATTTGCATGAGGTTAAGATTCTGATATTAGGAATTTATGCCCCAAAGGTGTATAAAGATTTTTTTAAATGAACAACTTAAGGATAGGGTAGTGAGCTTTTTAAAAAATAATGAAAATTGATGTTTGATGGGAGATTGGAATGTAGAATCTCCCTACAACTAGACAGAACACCTGAGAAAAATATTAAAATTAAATAAGGTTTACCAGAAATTCAAGATAGTATACTTATTTTTTTGAAAGACATAGGTCTTTTTCAAGAACAGACATTATTTGGATTTTGAGGAATTTGACTGTTAAGGTTCATACAGCAAAGATGCTGCCAAAGGCATTTTCAGATTATATAATGCAGTGAATGTGTTTTTGTTTTTCATTGAAAAATTAAGGAGGTTAAATGAAACGGTGTTACATAAAGAAGTAATAGTGGTGGACTGTAAAAAGAAATTAAGAGGGTTTTTTTAAAAAAATCTTAATAAAGGTTCAGAGGTAAGAATGGTGTGGGACACAAGCAAAGCTTTCATGAGATGTTATTCTATATAATGTAATAATGAACTTAGAAAGAAGAGGCAAGAGAAAACAAAAACTATTTTTGATGAGATAAAAATAAGAGAAATTAGAGATGTTTCCAGATAAAATAAGTACAGTACATCTCAACAAGCAATTATTTATGTTAACAGAAAGAGAGATGGAAATTTAAAAAATATACAATACCCCCCAATTTGCAAATAAACAAGGGAAGTGGTTGAAATATAAACTATAAAAACAGATAAAAGACAAATAATTTTCAATAGCGATGTAACAAATCCTTGTGAGACACAAAAAGGGACAAAGCAGAGAACGCTTTATCTCCTCTCCTCTTTATTTTAGTTCATGAAATATCAAAGATATTAGAGACTGAAGAAAAATTGCGAGAGTAAAGATTAAAAAAGAAATTCATAAGGGCATTTGCTGATGACTTGGTTTTGGTTTTGGAGGATCCATTAAAGGAAATAGAAACAATGGGGAAATTAAAAGAATCTGGTACAGTAACAGGTTTTAAAATTAATAATAATTGAAGATAAAGATGTTAACATAAACATGAAAATACAGGATAAAAGACAACTGATGAAGATTTTAAGACTGAGAAAAAAGTAAAGTATTTGGGTATTCCCATGACAAATATAAACTCTTTGCTATTTCAAAATAATTATGTTAAGACATGGAATGAAATTTAAAAAGACATGTTAAGATGGGCGAAATTACAATTGTCATTTTGGAGAGATTTTCTATGATAAACTGTTTTGCCCAGAATGATGTTTTTGTTTCAGACAATATTGGTTTTGACAATTGATGTACCATTTAAACAGTGATAAAAAGTTATCTCTAAGTTTGCATAGCAAGGGAAAAAACTAAAAATGAAATCTAAGATGTTACAAAATGCAAAGGGAAGAAGAGGATTGGGTTTACATAATTTTAAATTGTATTTTGCAGCTTGCTGTTTGATTTGTATCAAAGAATGTTGCTGTTGTTGAGAAGACAGAGAAGACTTGAATTTGAGTGGCATGGATATTTGTGGTGCAATAAATTCAAAGTTAGTGTAGATTTTATTGTTTATGTTAGGCTTTCCATATTGAAAATACAGAATCAGTGTTGGTGAACCTTTTCAACATTAAGTGCTGAAATGGGAAGGCCAGAAACTGGAAGAGTAGCGCCCCCCCCCCCAGCATGCATGCACATGCTAGGAAGCTGAGCTTCTGGTTTCCAGCATGCACAAGCACGCTGCCCACCTAGTCTTCCAGTTTCTGGTGCTCATCCAAGAGCGAAGTCCAACTGGCTGGCGCGCATGCGCATACCAAAAATTGGAAGCTCAGGTTCCCTGTGCACACTGGGGAGGTGCTCTTCCAGGTTCCAGCATTCCTGCACGCACAAGTGCATGGCTGAAGTGCATGTGCATGCTGGAACCTGGAAGAGCAAGGGGTGATGGCTGGCGTGTCCGGAGAGATGGCTCTGCGTGGCCAGCATGCATGCCATAGATTTCTCATCGCAAGAGTAGATACTAATCCAGGTTATGCCTAAAAACATAAACTAAAAACTTTGTGCTTCTCATCTCAAGAAATGTTTTGTAGATGAGAAATAATAGGCAAACACAAATGGTTAGCACACTGCAATATTAGAAGTCTGTAAAGAAGAATAAAAATAAAATCAAGAGAACATCCCTGACAGAAGGGCATAGTTAATAGAATAACAGAGTGGGAAGGGGATTTGCAGGTCTCCTAGCCCAACTAACTCCTTAGTTCTAGGTTGCTTCAACATTGCTATTTTTATATCTGCAGTGATCAGAACGATTCAAAGTAGACACAGTAATTTACAGGATGATATTGAATGTTGTTGACTTTGAAATGGAATTGTATACAAATGATGAACATGTAATTATTAGAATGTATAAACTTTTATTGACATTTGAAACAGTGAAAAAATGTATAGTAAAGTCAGCTAAAATGTTGGTTATAATACACAGATGGAACAATGGGGAAATATCTGGATGAAAGAATTGAAATATACAATATGTTATAATATTAAAAATAACTTTTATAAAATGACATACTATTGTTATACGACATGGGGGGAAATTGTCTAGAATGTTTAAAGCTACTTCAAGTCTATGTTGGAAATGTGAATAACATTTTATGATGCTTGGTATCTGTTAGGTAAGCTCCCTGTTGGGAAAGCGAGTACGTTCAGAGAAGCGTTGTGAGAGTTGTGTTGGAGAACACACAAACCAGCATACAGAGACACTGCAGTTTAAATAGGCTTTTACTTTCGTGGAAATAGAGGTATCAGAGTCCATCAAACAGTCCAAGTCATACACGGATAAGACAGTCAGTCATCAATGTCTTACAGTTAAGAGATAATCCAAATAATATAGTCCAGTATCATATAATCAGTTCAGAACTCAAAGTTTGCTAGCAGTTGCAAAACTTACAATAGCTCACGACACTCAGATCAGATCAGCCCAGCATCTAACAGGCATTCTGGCTCCCTCTTACGGCCGATTGAGGAAAACAGCAACCAATCACATTTTACAGTATGATTTAAAAAAACAGGTACAGCATTGCTATATGATTTATATATTGCCAACCGTTAGATTATATTCCTAACAGTACCCATGCAAAAAAGCTAGAAGATTTGGAGTTCAGATGCAGTATGCTGATTCCAAGAATTTTTAAGATCAATTGAAACCAGAATTTCTTCTCTTGGGACTGATAGATAAACGATTGGACAAAAGTTGTGGAACTCTGTTGTTATATATAACTGCAGCAGGTGTATTATATGCACAAAGATGGAAAGATTTGGCAATACCTACAACAGAATAATGGTTGGTGAAAATGGTATATAACTTGTTGAAATGATTAAATTTACCTGTTTGATTAGAGAAAAGTAAACTGGAAACCCCTAATGGACTTTTCCCCTTAAACAGAAAAAAAATGAACTTATGATCTGATTATTGGGTAGGATAGATTTCAGGTAGTTCTCAACTTACAACAGTTCATTTAGTGACCATCCCAAGTTCCAACAGCACTGACTTATGACCATTTTTCACACTTATGACCATTGCAGCATCCCCATGGTCACGTGATCAAAATTCAGACACTTGGCAACTGGCTCATATTTATGAGAATTGTAGTGTCCCGAGGTCATGTGATCACCTTCTGTCACATTCTAATAAGCAAAATCAACGAGGAAGCCAGATTCTCTTAACAATGATGTTACTAACTTAACAATTGGGGCAGGAAAGGTCGTAAGATGGCAGAGCAAAATTCACTTAACAAATGTTTCACTAAGCAACAGAAATTTTGGTCTCAATTGTGTTCATAAGTTGAGGCTACCTGTATAGAAAGAAAAGAGGTGCTGTAAAGAAGATTGAAAGTCACATCTTTATATATTTTTTCCTTTCCTTTCTATTTTTCTTTTTCCTCTTCTTTTTCCTTCTTGCACTTCACCTTTTTTTTTCATTTTTCTTTCCTTCTTCTTACTTTATTTTAGCTTGTATCAATTTTTACTTTTGCTTTTAAAACTTATAATAAAATTATATTTTAAAAAGTGAAACAGCTAGATGACACTCTCTCTTAGCTGTGAGGAGCGGGCAATGGAAAACCTATTCCAAAATCTTGCCGAGAAAACTTCAGGGAATTATCCAGGGAATTGCCAGGAATCCACAATGATCCAAAGGCATGCACACACACGGACACATGAAGAGCACTTCAAAACAACGAGGAAAAATCCAATATCCTACATCTTATACTTTTATATTTTGCCAATCAAATTAATATAATATTCGTTGAAACTAGCTATTCTTATACATAATGATCTACAAGACTACAAACTAAAGGATTTAACTCCTATTAGCTCTTCACTATATTACAATTAATTTTTTTTACAATTAATTGGATAATACAATTAGGAGAATGTCACGGTACTTTGCTTTTCCTGTTGCTTTGTTTTTTCTTTTTCCATGATGCTTTCCTTTTAATATTAACGCTAAATTAAAACATTTTCTACATTATTATGTGCTTACTCAGGAGATATTAAAAGTGACTATTGACCACTGTAGCCAATTGCATCCACTATGTGGGATTAACTATCCTGACATCAACAGGGAGATAAGTCACTGTAACAGAGATGCGTTCCTACTGGTTCGGCCCGGTTCGACCGAACCGGTAGTGGTATGCCGGCCTGGGTCACAGAACTGGCAGTGACCCAGGCTGGTCATGCCCCCAAACCAGTTCCCCGGTCTCTACCATCACCACCGCCATCTTTTTTTCTGTGCATGGGCAGAACAATTTCCATTGAAATCCATTAAATCACAAAAACACACATAAAGGAGCAGCCTAGGTAAAAACAGGTGCATCTATAACAATTGACATACCGGTAGCCAGTACTTTGGCTCAAGCTGACCTTAGCATTAATTTGATTTAGTGTGTAACTTTAAAAGAATACTAGTTGAGAAGGTATGTTGGCACCATCCGGAGTATTTCTACGAGGAAAACAGCCTAACATCAATAGCTTCCATAGTTAGGCATGTAGCAATCTAATATAAATATTACCTTGCCTTTTTTTCTCTCTTCACAATAGACTTAACATTCCTTTCCCTGTTTTTTTGATCTAAGTTGCATCTCTATGAAACAATAATATACCGGGTGATAGGACCTTAGCTAATGGAAAGTAAAGTTGAATACAGTTATCATTTTGTTATTGTGCTTGTGTAGATAGAGCAGCCTCTGCCTCTGTTCCCCCACCCCCTTTATGTTATTGGGAGCAGAGAATATCCTGCTATTCTTCAATTTTGCTTGCTCAGCATTGCTGCCACTTCAGTTTGCCATCATGGGGAATAAAGTTGCAAGTCATTGCTAATGAATGAAATGGGAGAATACTTAATCATTGCCCAAATGCAGGCAGAAGGATTTCAGATGAATATCCAGCAGGAGGAGAAAGGCAACTGAAGAGAACAAAAAAGGAGACATAATATTTGTAAGTCTGAGTGGAAATGAGGAAGGAACTTCCTATATATTTTAGTAAAAGCAGTGCTTCTTTTAGAAGAAAGAAAAAATACTGCTTTTTAATATCCCTGCTGCTTAACGTAATGGATAGCTGTGTTGAGCCATGTCAGGGTCTTGCATCACTAGAATCTAAGTTGTGGTTATCTGTAAGTTTCTGAATTGCAGTATATATAATTTCTCATCTGGTAATTTCACTTTTGGCTCCTAAAATTGCCCTGGTTTGAAACAAACAAGACCAGTATGTTTCGTTCTAGTCATTTGCCAATCCTCAATAGTAAATATGCCTAAAATAGCCCCATGAGAGTAACCGTTTTATTTTGTTCATTTTTCTCAGTTAATTCTACTTGTGCTGTGAAGGAGTTGAAAATCTATAATATTCCAAATGTTGCTAAGGAAGGACATTTTGCAATCCCAGTTTCTTTTATTGTGTTGAAGTCTTAGCAAGCTAAAGCATATTCTTTCCCTTCTCTTCTTCTGATATTTCCCATATTTTATATCATCACACCATCAGCTCAACCAATGATCAGAATAGAAACAAGAATGAAATGAAGCCATCTATTGAGTCTCTTCATTATACTAACAAATCAGAAACAAAATCACAATGAATTGAAATCCAAGTGGATTAATATGTATACTTCTCATAATCTAAAGATCCTCCCGATCTCAAACTAGTATTACAGTACTACTACAAGGTTGCTTTGTTTCAATGCATAGTTGAATGGAAAAGCATTGAATTTTTCATTAATTTTTCTAACTGTCACCAAATCCAAATGTCTATATGTGTTTAATTATTTAAAATTTAAAAAACACTGGTAAATTTAAAATACTGTATTTCTAATGCAGTTAATAATTGTTCTGATCTAGGCTCCACAAGAGAATGCAGCAAAGTCCTTGCCCCAAGAAAAACCCCTTTTATTAGCTTACTGTGAATTCTGCTCATTCACATCCAACAAAGTCATTTGAGGAAGGCTTACAGTCACAGACCTTATCTGGCTTGGAGAGCTGACAGACTGATCTCTGCAAAACTTGGTAAGGAATCTTGGACAGTCACGAACCGATTAAGGGAACTAATTGTCTCCTGCAAATTCCACTCCTCTTTCGCTCCTCTTTTATTTCCTCTGGGAGGGTCCATTCATCGTCCACCTGTAGCCTTACTCGCAAGTCGACCCTGTTCTGTAGCTGTTCCCTTCATCTGGCAACTGTGCACACTGGGAACAGGATCCAGTTGTTTGTCTGCCTCATTGATGTCTGACTCTGAAGGCACCTGATAACTGGCATACAGCTCTGCCCCCACTCCGCCTCTGACACACAGCCCTCATCAGAGTCTTCCCCAGACTCCAGGACTGGCCCTCTTCACTGTCTGAATCTGCTGCCAGCTCCACTGCAGGCCACAACAACAATATATAACTTTTAAGCTAAGAAATATTAATCTACAAAATTCTTTTCAAATAAAAAAGGATTTGTAATTTGGTAGGCCTATTCTTTGGCTACCACCTTTCTTGATTTACGATACATGCACAAGGGATTTGTGTATTTTCATACTCACATGCATATGTTACTTAGTTCCAAAACTGATTTGACAAATTTAATGAATTTTACTGCATAACTTCAAGCTTTTACTTGTAATCACATTTCCATGGACAGCACTTATAGAATTATTTGAAGAGGCATTTTACTAAGACTATCAAATAATTTAACTGCAGAACAGGAACGATACACGATAGCCTCAGGAAAAAAATATTTCACAGTATCAGGGTTTTCCTTTGGTCAGGAAAAAATAAATTGACAACAACAAATTGTAATTGCTAGCTCCAAGCTGCTTGTGGTAATAATTAACCTAGATTCACTGAACTCTCCTTAATGACTCCATTGGTTCAAAAAAGAGAACATTTTCCTCTGATCTCCCTTGATAGTATCATCAGGATGTTGTCACTGCAAACAATACCCTTATCTAGTTTCTTTTCAAGTCACCTGATTAACTGAGGGGTGGGGGACAGAAAGAAAAAAATGTGTCCTTGTACTGAGTCTTCAGATGTCATATAAAGGCCAAGGGAGTAGTTCCATTTTTTCTCTTTTTCTCTTAGTGTTTATCTTGCTAGGAAGCTTTATTCCAGGCTCAACAGTTACATACTAGAACTTTATTATTATACATCCAGCATGTGTCTTTGTCAATATGCTTTCTAAATGACCAGTGAAGAGATATCAGAGCTGGTTTTTTTCCAGCTTAGAACTTTATTGTTATTATTATTTTCTTAACAATCCCTACATTTTTCTTGGCAAGATTTTCAGGTTGTTTTTTTTTTTGACCACTCTCTTCTTCCAAGGCTCAAGAAAATCACCTTGTAGGCCTTTGGCCTAAAGCAAGACTAGAACTCATAATTGGTGCAGTTAATTTATCTTTTTATTGTAAGTATATTTCAGTTTTATGTTACCAGCAACTTGTCAAATTAAGATTTATAAGGTAAAGTAAAGGTAAAAGTTCCCCTTGCACATATGTTCCCGACTTTAGGGGGGGCGGTGCTCTTCTCCGTTTCAAAGTCGAAGAGCCAGCGCTGTCTGAAGAAGTCTCTGTGGTCATGTGGCCAGCATGTCTAAACACCAAAAGTGCATGGAACACTGTTACCTTCCCACCAAAGGTGGTCCCTATTTTTCTACTTGCATTTTTTACAGGCTTTTGTACTGCTAGTTTGGCAGAAGCTGGGACAAGTAACGAGAGCTTACTCCATTACACAGCGCTAGGGATTTGAACTGCCGAACTTCCCACCTTTCTGATTGACAAGCTCAGCGTCTAAGCCACTGAGCCACTCATAGCCAAAATTATTGTTATCTTAGACTGTTTGGAAATTGATATATATATTTCTGGGCAACTGCTGACTACAGTATGCACATTTGTTTAGTGACTGTTTAAAGTTACAATGGCACCTTAAAAAGTGACATGACAATTTTTTTTCAGTATCCCCATTGTCACATGATCAAAATTCAGACACTTGGCAACTGGCATGTATTTATAATGGTTCAATGTTACTGATAAGGCCAAATTTGTATTAAGTCCCTAAAACACATTCATTCTTTCTCTCTCGTTTCCCATGCTGTTAAAATTTAGACCACAAATTTAGATAGGAATTGTATGTTACCAGTGATCTATTAATTATGTGACCATATCTTGACTCAAGGAAACATCTGAGTATGGGGCAAAACATAGTTTAAGGAAGCATCTCTGCCATCTGCCCTAGTTTTCATGAAGGTAAAGGAAGAGAGAGGGGAAAGCACATTCAAACGTGAGAGATTCTGTTAGTATAAGCTTACAGAAAAAGCAGCATTTGCTTGAATGTTTTGAATGCACCAAGACCATAAACTGTTTCTGCTTTAACAGTCCAAAGATATCTGGAATGTTGGCTGACTATTCTTGGACACTGCAGCGAGATGCATCAGACATTGAGTATAAACAAAAATTAGCAACAAACAATTTTTAGCTCTATTGAATTCATGCAGTGTGTCAGAAACATTATGCAATTAAGTACATCACATTATAATGTACATAAATACATTCATCAGATTCCTGCTCAAGATTTCTGTGTGATACAATCATTCTGATATTATATTTGTGTTCAGATTGAATGGTCTACTGCAGTGCACTCTACACAGGGCTACCCTTGAGAAGAATCTGGGAGCTTCAGCTAGTATAGAGCACAGTTGCACGGTCAGTTCTTGTGCCCTTAGGGTGGCCCATGTTACATTGCTGTTTTGCAATCTGCACTGATTGCCAGTTTGCTTCTCGGTCCAGTTCAAGGTGTTTATTATCATCTTTAAAGCCCTTCATGGCATGGATCCAGACTGTCTAAGAAACTGGTTCACCTCAATGGATCTAGCTGCCCCACCCACGCTGGCATCTATTCCATCTCTCAGGCTGGGGGGTGAAATTATATACCCCTCAGAGAGGGTTCGCAATTTGGGAGTCCTCCTGGATCCCCAGCTGACTTTAGAACACCATCTGTCGGCTGTGACTAGGGGGACCTTTGCCCAGGTTCGCCTGGTGCACCAATTGTGACCATACCTGGATCGGGAGGCTCTTCAGACAGTCACTCACGCTCTTGTGACCTCAAGACTGGATTATTGTAATGCGCTCTACATGGGGCTGCCCTTGAAGAGTGTTTGAAGACTTCAGTTAGTCCAAAATGCAGCCGCGCGAGCGATTGTGGGTGCACCTAGGTACACCCACGTTACACCTATCCTTTGCGAGCTGCACTGGCTACCCATTAGTCTCCAAATCCGCTTCAAGGTGCTGGTCGCTACCTATAAAGCCCTACATGGCATCGGACCTGGGTACCTGAGAGACTGCCTCCTGCCGATTACCTCCCTCAGACCGATAAGATCTCACAGGTTAGGTCTCCTCCGGATTCCATCTGCCAGCCAATGCTGGCTGGTGACTTCCCGGGGGGGAGCCTTCTCTGTTGCAGCTCCAGCCCTCTGGAATGACCTCCCCGTGGAGATCCGGACCCTTACTACCCTCCTGGCCTTCTGCAAAGCCACCAAGTCCTGGCTGCTCCAGCAGGCCGGGGGGGCTTGTGAAACACCCAGCCCCACGGAAATTGTGAATGTTGCGCCTTTTTTAAAGTGTTGTCTATTTATCCCCTTTCCCTTGTCTGTTGTGAGCCGCCCGGAGTCCTCCGGGAGTGGGCGGCATACAAGACAAATAAAATGAAAATGAAATGAAATGGCAGAAGGGGCATGCTGCAGACCCTATCAGTCAAGGGCAGGGTGGTGGGCTCTAGAATAGCTTCTCCTGCCATAGCGCCTACTCTCTGGAGCATTGTGTCCCCCAAGATGAAATCCGCACCAATCTTTTTGGCCTTCCAAAAGGGGTTGAAGGCATGCTATGCCAACTGGCCTGGGGGCCCAATGGGAATTTTGAAGGTGGCTAATGAATTAGTTAACACCCCAGGTCTTCCTCATCTGCACATTGCTCATTTCCTATCCATCCTGATCAATTTTACTATAACTGAATTTTAATTTAAAATTTAAGTCTTCAATTGTTTTAATGTTGCATATTGCATTTTAATTTAATTATTGTAAGCCTTCCAGAGTCAGCTCTGGAAAGAAGGGCAGCATATAAGTTTAAATCTCAATAAAATAAGATAAGATAACAAAACAAATGTTCTCCAAATGTTCAAATGTACAAATGTATAAACCATAGTGTACTTTAATGTTAACAAGCTAAGTACTAATAAAATCAAATCTTAATGCTGCATTTATTGCACAAATATTTCATTTAACTTCAAATAAAGTTCAAATTAACTAATTGTCCCAAAAGATTAAATCCACAACAGTGAATACATCTGTTTTTACACACATATGCTTGTCTTACATAATATAAGGGATTTCCATCCCTCTGGACAATAATTGGCTTCATTTTCTAATTAATGGTCATGACCGGCCATCCATTTGGCAGTTTTTATATGGAGGTCATTAATTTGTCATTTGTCTCCTGATTATTAGCTGATCCTATGATGACTTCCTTGCTATCAGGGAGTTATTTACCATCCAGAATCTTTTCTTTTTCTTCAGTGTCTTCTTAGATCAACACATAATTAAAGGCAGCTGAAGTTTTTGTTTTAGCAGATACTGTCTCTGAAATGGAAACAGAAAGAAAAAATATCCTTGAAATGCAACTTCAAGGAGTGCTTCCAGATTTGAGGGACCCTTGGCACTGTTCCCTCCAGTGGGTATTTTTGGTTTATAGGGAAGAGTAGTGCATCGCTACTATAGGGATTATCTGGAAAAGGCTACTTAAATCTGTCTGTATTGCTATAGTCTACAAGCATTGGAATTTATGTTGGACTCAAGAACTTGGCAGCTGCTTTGTAATAACAGTTGCTGATGCCATACTGGTCCAAAAACTGTATTTTGATGTAGGAAATTCTTATTATATAAGTTAAAATGAAATTATAAAAATGTGTGCTTTTGGGACTTGGTGATGCAACCATTGCAATCATTCTTGTAATAATCTAATCTGTAAATTATATAAAATTTTAATCCTGGGTTAAATGCTATAGAAGTATACTGAATCCATATTTCCAATGCCTAAAGAATGGTGACACAAATTACTCCATTATCATTATAATATATAAAATGCTACCTTTTCTGCATTTCTACACTCCCTCATCTTGTTTTCCATTTCAAATGTTTACTAGAAAGATTCTTTACAACCTTCCTCAAGTTGGTGAAATTCCGTTGTGTTTGACTACAATAGGGGTGTCAAACTGGTGGGCGGCAAGCCTGATGCATCATGCACAGGCCACGGCCATCCCAGTTCCGCTATGTGAAAAAACATTGCAAAATGTCATGTGACACAATGTGACACTGTGAGTTTGGCACCCATTTGACTAGCGCTTTAGTTCAAACCTGAAAATATCAGGTTTGAAAGGCCATTTTATTAGAACTAGTTAATGAACTTTAATTTTGAACTTTGATGTTGCTGTTAATTAAACATTTAATTATTTTTATTCATATATACAATGTGTTAAAGGTCAAATTTGGTTGCAAACAGATGTTGCAAATAGAAGTTATAGTTGTCAGTATTCCACTAAGGGGTATGTGTTTATGTTTTGTTTTTTTGTCCTTTTAATCCACATTTTTTTATTTTAATGTTCTTGCCTAGTTTTGTTTGGTCGTTGTTAAAAAAATTCCTTTGTATTTTATATTTTCAATTTTCAATAAAATTAAAAACTTTAAAAAGCACTAGTTAATGTTCACAGTCCTCAACAAAATGTTGAATCCATCAAACTCAATTTTGAAGTTGGTTTGTACATAAGATTTCAGTAAGACTTTGGTGTTGTTTAGGTAGCAAAAACACATACCATATATACTCGAGTATAAGCCGAGTTTTTCAGCCCACTTTTTGGGCTGAAAAAAGCCGCCTCGTCTTATACTCGAGTCTACAACTGGATCCGGCAGTGCTGTTGCCTGTTGGAGGAGGAGGAGGCGAACCAGCCTGCCGCCGCCAGCCACCGCCACCCCGCCGCTCTTCCCGCCCCCTTCCAAGCCCCACAGTCCAGTGGACGCAGCAGAAGCAGCCCCGGGGCTCCACTGCCGCTCCCTGCATTTTGTGGACGGGGTCTCGCAGGAAGGAATCCCCTCTCCAAGGGATCCCTGTCCAGAAAATGTGGGGAGCGGCAGCGGAGCCCTGGGGCTGCTTCTGCTCCGTCCGCTCCTCTCTGCTCTCCTGTCGCCAGCTGGTGGGGCTGACCCTGATCCATAAACACTGCCGAATTCAGCCTCGGATCTTTATCCGGATCTCTTTCTGGTCCGCCTCTGAAGTCCATATTCTCCATAGTCTCTCGAACTGCTCCCCCCCACCTCCAGTTTCTTCCTAGTTTGATCCCACGCGCCGCTGACCTAGGAACCGCATACCTCCCAGCAGTTTTTTCAGGCTGCTCCCAGATGGGACGGGAGGGGGATTGTATTAGCCAAAGGGGGGAAAGCGAGCGAGCGAGCGAAGCAGTGGGAGGGGGAAAGGATCCCTGTGAAGCCCTGCGGCCAAGGAGCGCTGCCTGCTTTTAAAGAAAACCTGGAAGGGGAAGAGGGCGGGTTTTTTCCCCCTCCCTTTTTCTTTTCGTTCCCGTGGCTCAGCCTCTCCTTTCCTTGGGGCCGCTGACCTAGGAACCGCATACCAGCAGTTTTTTCAGGCTGCTCCCAGATGGGAAGGGAGGGGGATTGTAAACCCCTTCCACACTCTGGCTCCTTTTCTTTCCTCCAGAGTTCGGGCTCTCTTTCTTTCTTTCTTTCTTTGAAAGAGAAGCCCAAATTAGCCAAAGGGGGAAAAGCGAGCGAGTGAGCGAAGCAGTGGGAGGGGGAAAGGATCCCTGTGAAGCCCTGCAGCCAAGGAGCGCTGCCTGCTTTTAAAGAAAACCTGGAAGGGGAAGAGGGCGGGTTTTTCCCCCTCAGTTGTGAGGGCAATGCTGCTCGCGACTTTCCCCTAAATGTTGGAGAAAACTTTTCACCGCTGTCCTCCTCAGCTCATTTGGGAAGGACGATTGTAACAGGTTGAGATTTCCTTTCAAAACAAAACAAAACCAACCCCTCCCCCGGTCCCAATGTTTCAAACAACCCCATTTCCTGCTGGGAAGAGCCCAGCCAACCCCCCCCCCCCCCGTCCCTTCCCATTCGAAAGGGAAGCTCGTATCACCTTCTAGAGAAAGTGGCAAATGCCCTCCGTGACTTCCTTGGTTTTTCTCCGGGCTCTGCTCTTCGGCATTGCCCTTGGGGAAAACTGCCGCGGTTTGTTTCCTTGAATATATTAACAGGCGCATGGAAAGCAACTAAGCCAAGGAGCGTACGTAGTCCAGCCAAGCGAGTCTAGTTTCCTGGGGTCCCTTGCTCGCTCACTTTCCCCCCTTTGGCTAATTTGGGCTTCTCTTTCAAAGAAAGAAAAAAAGAAAGAAAGAAAGAGAGCCTGAACTCTGGAAGAGGAGGAGCCAGGGTGTAGAAGGGGTTTACAATCCCCCTCCCTTCCCATCTGGGAGCAGCCTGAAAAACTGCTGCCGCGCCACGCCTGCGCCCCAAACAGAGCTGGGTCCAATCAGCCTTTTCCCCCCTTTTTATGCCCTGTCTCAGTGCTGCTTGCACTCTTGTATTTTCCCCTTCCTCTTACGTGCCCTCCTTGGTGCAGCGGGCTAACGCTGGTGAAAGGAGTGGGGTGGACACAACTGGTAAATTATAAACCACAGATTTTAATCCTATTTAATTTTTAATGGTATCAAATTTAGCTATAAAGAAGAGAGAAAGAAAGAGGGAGTGTGTGCACAGGAGTGTGGATTTTCTAAAAACCCCATTGAATCCAGAGGAGGGAAGAAAGAAAGAAAGAAGAAGTGTGTGCACAGGAGTGTGGATTTTCTAAAAATCCCATTGAATCCAGAGGAGGGAAGAGAGAAAGAAAGAAGGAGTGTATGAGGGTGGGAGATTTCCTAAACCCCATTGAATCCAGAGGAGGGAAGAAAGAAAGAAAGAAAGAAGAAGTGTGTGCACAGGAGTGTGGATTTTCTAAAAATCCCATTGAATCCAGAGGAGGGAAGAGAGAAAGAAAGAAGGAGTGTATGAGGGTGGGAGATTTCCTAAACCCCATTGAATCCAGAGGAGGGAAGAAAGAAAGAAAGAAAGAAGTGTGTGCACAGGAGTGTGGATTTTCTAAAAATCCCATTGAATCCAGAGGAGGGAAGAGAGAAACGACAGCTCTGATGGTGATGACTGCGAACTCAGTGATGATGACAATGTCTATGCTGATAACCTCACACTAGCTAATGCCGAAGCTCTGTTTGGACATACAGATGATGAGGAGGAATCCAGTTTTGAAGGATTTTAACTCTTATGTTTTAGCTTGGTTGCTGAATGAGCTAAGGTTTTTGTACATTTAAAGTTATTGTTGATACCATATTGTTTTTATTGACCCTCTTTTCCACTTACAGAGCTAGTTATTTATTTATAAATAAATAATATTTATTTATTTATTCAAAAACATTATTGGTATCTATTTTTATTTTTGAAATTTACCGGTAGCTGCTGCATTTCCCACCCTAGGCTTATACTCGAGTCAATAACTTTTCCAGCTTTTTGGGGTAAAATTAGGTGCCTCGGCTTATATTCGGGTCGGCTTATACTCGAGTATATATGGTATTTATACAAAGAAGTGATAAATAGTTTCCTTTGATTATATCAAAGGATTATATCTTGGTTAACTCATACTGAGGTACTCATATCATAGAGCAACAAAGGCTGCATTTCCACAATACAATTTATGTAATCTGCTGCTAGTTGGTGAGTTGTTCAGTCACCTCTGATTAATTGTACATCACTTTGCCAAGATTATCAGCAGGCAGTGCTTTGCATTCTTGTAAGGGCATACCTGTATCATCAGTGATAGTGTCTACCCATCTTTTTTTTTTCGTTGACTTTGCTCCAAGCATAATGCTTTCTTTGACGCTCTTGGCTTCACATTCTAAATTCAAAACATTTAGTTTTAGCTTTTTCACTATTTCTTCCTTTCTTGGTTTTACATTAAATTTTAAACGATCTAATTTTCTTATAATTCAACAATTTTCTAGGTCACAACTCAAAGGCATCAGTTTCATTTTTTTATTCAGCCCTTCTGATAATCTAGCTTCTAAAAACATATATTGCAGATTTAAAAATCATGGCCATAACTGAACACCTTTGTTTCAGCATGATGCTTTTGCATGATATGTTGTCTCTCTCCCTCTCTCCCTCCCTCCCTCCCTCCCTCCCTCCCTCTCTCTCTCTCTCTCTCTCCCTCCCTCCATATATACATACATACATACATACATACATACATACATACATATATATATATATGTTTTTTTATTTGTGCTGATAAATAAATAAAGGGAGACTAGTATAGATCTATTTCAAGCTATTTAGCTCTCATCAGCTAGCCATACCCTTGCTGGGATATATATATATAGTGTCACAACCCCTGGTAAGCCCCAATTATGGGAGGAAGCTAACTGCTTCCATCAGCTGATAAGGAGGAGACCTGTGGCTTAATGGCTAAGATGTTTGCCTAAGAAGCAATACAGCACAGGTTCGAATCCCAGCAAGGGTATGGCTAGCTGATGAGAGCTAAATAGCTTGAAATATATATATATATATATATATATATATATATTGTACTGTAGCCTTTTTCCTGAATAGTTGTTGTCTCTCTCTTTCAGGGCTATAGTAACCACATTTGTGAATATGTGAACCTAGGAATATAAAATCTGTTACAAGGTCAACTTCTTCTCTGCCTTTTTTCAGAATTGGCATTGCTCTCTTCTTTCACTTCCCACAACCAATTTCTTGCAGCAAGAATACTTTATGCATAAAAATGGAAGGATAGTTTAGATGAATGGCTGGAAAAGTTGGTAGTTAGCAGAGATGGCTAAATGGGCTGCTTTGATTAAAGAAAAGAATGCAATTATTTTTGTTTCTACTTTGAAATTGCTTTTGGACTTTGGACTTTAGGTGGGGGAAAATAAAACTCTGATTTAGGGTTTTGTTGACTAGATAGGTTTGTTGTTATAAAAATGGCTAGTATATATTATTATGTAAAAGTAAAAAGTCAAAATTATATGTTATTACTTGTTCTATTGCACCAAAAGGAGTCAGAAGTCAATGCTTTTCATTCTGGTTTCCCTGTTTATCCTACACTCTTTCCTCTTTTCCTTCTCTGTTTTCCCATTATTTTCAGTTTTCTTTATATCTCTGTGTTTTATATTTTGATAAACCAATAAAATACTTAACACAAAAATAACCAATATCTTAAGTTTCTCCTAGATATTAAAATGGTATCATCAGCATATCTGAGATTGTTTGTGTTTCTCCAAGTAATTTTAATTCAAATTTCTTCTAGGTCATCATTTCTTGTCAATCATCAGGGAAATCAGGATATTCAGGCAGTTCAAATGAGTATAAAGATTTATTGCAAGCTAAAGCTCTCTACAAGAATCGGAACTATTAATGGTCAAATGAAATAAGCAGGAGTTAATAAGGAACTGAAGGTAGGCTGGGCTTAGATCTTTTGTGGGCGCACAGGGACTCAAGACTGAGGGACTCAGGGACTCAAGACTGATGATGCATTTGAACCCTTCCTCAGGCTCTGCCTCCTACATTTTTTTATGATATAGTTAAGTATATGACAATATACAACATCAGCTCCTTTCCCACTTCTGAACCATTTAGCCGTTTCATATTCTGTTGCTCTTGTTACCATACAGATTTTAGTAGGCACGTGAGGTGGTTTGAAATAGCCATAATTTAAGGGATATTCACAGTTTACTACAGTTTAAAGTCTTTACATAATAATAAAGCAAAAATATACATTTTAAAAATTATCTTACTTTTTCTATTATCAATGGGTGTTAGCAATTTGACACCTTGTCTCTTTGCCTCTTATGAAATCAGCTTTTACATCTGGCAGTTGTCATTCCATGTATTGTTAAAGAATGAAAGAATGCACTTTTATACTTCGAGCATTTTTCAACAATGGCCTTGTTTGGCATTGCCATATAAATTGATCTTTTACAGTCTTTGACATTGTTGTGATTTCAACCCCTACTAACGGACCACATCCACATAAAACTTTTTCTATGGCTCCTATAGGACCTTTGGGGGGGGGGGCAAAAAGAAAGGGCTAATTCCCTGTTTTATTCTGATGACTGGATTTGGGAAAAATGGGTTAACCTGGAACACACCAGGATCTGGAGGTAAAACTGTACCTCAATAACCTCAGTATGGATTGGATTATCTACCCCTGACTCAATTAAGTCTGAAAATCAGAGCACTGAGGGAAACTGAGTTTCAAGATAGGTAGCAATTGAGATATTTAAAGTAGTCGAATTTGCCTGCACACACAGAACTACAAGACACAATGGGTCTTACTTTTGAGTAAGCACATAGAGAATTGTAGTCATTGTACATATCCTGATTCACTGAAACATTATTTCTATCCTGAGCATGTTTCTCAAATACTATTGAAAAATATAAAAGATTAATGTAGTTAAACAATTTTCATTCTAATTCAAGTAAATAAAATAATGTTTCTTAGACTGATAGGTCCTCAAGGGAAACTATATACACTGATAAAGGGAAAATGAATATTGATTTAATTGGCTTTTTAAAGATCTCCTGTTTCTTCTTTTTCAATATCAAAATCCAAATGGAAAGGTTAATCTAACTATACATTTAAAGCTTTTAAAGGCTCCATTACAAGAGTTATTATGCTAAAAGAAACATACTTGGCATGCTGTAGATTTCTAAATGTATCAGCGATGCATGTAATGATTCACTTAAACCATCATGGTCCGAATTCTTTTGCATTATTTCCATGTAAATTGGATGCTTTTTACAATTGCTATAATATGTGTGAAATTCCACTTATTATTTCTTTTTACATGAAACTTTTATCACTTAACTTAAACTCACTGGACAGAATATTTGAACCATTTATAATCATTAGCACATCTTTTATTTGGCCCAAACTCTTCTGGGATTATTATTATTGGGAGGATGGAAAATGGATTGAAGTGGGGGGAATACAGTAAATTACAGAGGAAAGGTAATTTTTAAAGAACTGAAAGGCCATTTGGTATCCTAGTTATTATATAGAGATCCAATATTATGTTTCATTGGTTATGAACTTGCCCCAACTTTTTTTTCTTTCTTTCCTTCCTTCCTTCCTTCCTTCCTTCCTTCCTTCCTTCCTTCCTTCCGTCTTTCCTTTCTCCCTTCCGCCCTCCCTCCCATCCATCCATCCATCCATCTTCTGTCGGACTACATTGAACAAGTAAAAAGTAAGCCAATAGGTTAGGATTTAATGTTTTTAGTCTCAAAAGAGGATTGAGATCATATCAGCCTTTCATTCTGCAATACTGAATCAAGCATACATAGAGACCAAACTTGACATCTGAAAAAAAAGGGCACAAATAGAGTACCTCCTATTACTGTGATGTAAAGAATTTGGGCCTGTAACCTAGGATATTAAAATTCCAATTGGTACAATTGTATATATATATTCTAGAACAATT
The DNA here is from genome assembly GCF_051295495.1 of Thamnophis sirtalis. Classification (NCBI taxonomy): domain Eukaryota; kingdom Metazoa; phylum Chordata; class Lepidosauria; order Squamata; family Natricidae; genus Thamnophis; species Thamnophis sirtalis. The sequence goes on from NW_028261392.1 coordinate 29,114,977, forward strand.
GTTTTCAAAGTTCCTATCTTCAGGAGGTTTTAGAAAACTCATGTCATTCCGATTTATCTCTTGAGGAACCCTAACATGACCTTTGGCATAGAATTCAAGCTATTCCCCAAAGCACCTGAGGGTAGGACAAGAAGCAATGGGTAGAAAATAATCAAGGAGAGAAGCAACCTAGGAGAAAATTCCTGACAGTTAGAACAAATAATCAGTGGAATAACTTGCCTCCAGAATTGGCAAATGTTCTAACACTGGAAGTTTTTAAGAAGATATTGGATAAGTATTTGTCTGAAATGGTATAGGGTTTCCTGCCTAAGCAGGGGGTTGGACTAGAAGACCTACAAGGTCCTTCCAACTCTGTTATTCTATATTCTATATTCCTACAGTGTTGCATGCAGGATCTATTGTGGCTTCCAAGAATGATGACCATGTAGGGCAAAACAAGATCATACTATGGTTCAGCTGGAATTCAAAAAAACCTCTTGCTTCACTCATAACTCAATCCATTTACAAACTTCAAAGGAGCACCAATCCAGGGATGACTGCTCCAGGAAAGAATCCCCAGACAGCATGGAAACACTGTACCAGATGCTTGAGAAGCTGATAGGCGCAATCTGAACCAAAATGACCATGAGAAGTAGGCACAATCTGAAGGCACAATCTGAACTGAAAGGACCATGAGAGGTCTTCTTCCTTTCATGCCAATGCAATGCAATGCAATGCTTGCTTTCCAAATCTCTTTGAAAAGAAGAGAAAATAACTTGAAAGATTGTTGTTATTGTTTTGTTTTAGGAAATAGCAGGAAAAGTTCATGAAAAAAAAATACAATTTTTATGACAATCTATTATACAGCAACAAAATGGTGTGAGCTGAAGCAAGTCTTAAAGTAAAGTGCAACAGACAAGAGTTGACAACAAATGCCAAAGCCCTAGATTTCTGTTTTATTTCATAATTAAGTCACAAAGCAGTCTGAGGATGTATAGGACCTCTCTTATGAGTATAAGATAACCTGACGGCCTATTTACCCATCTTTAATCAAGAAAACCATAGCATTTAATAAAATTAGATTTAAAACAAGGAGAGGTTTCCTGACTTAAAAGTTTTTCATAGAGGAAATTTTTCCTCAACAAATATTGATAATGAATGGCAACCATAAATGATATAATGGTATAAATATTATGTAAACTTCATTCCAATCTCATTTAAAATGTAATTGGCAGATATTTTCCAAATATTGAAAACTTGGTTGAAAATAAATAAATAAATAAATAAATATTCAAGTACCTGTGAGGTATCCATTCAATAGGACTTTTGGACCTAATTATGAGTTGTAAAACAGTATTACTAATATTTCACAGAATCCTTTATTTAGAATTTAAATAATCTAAGTATCTATATTGTTCCATTCCAAAGACACTCTTACCAATTCCTGTTATAGTAAGATTAAAATCACCCTCATCTGCATTATATCATTCTCATTCTCATACCAGTATGAATCTTATCAGTCAACAAATGCGCTTATTTTCAGAAGAATTTCCATTTGAAATCAAATTAATTTTATATTCATATAAGAAGTTGAAATTAGTAAGGTTTATAATTCATGGTATAAAGAGTTGGATATATGATAACAGAACATCAGTGGATGTAAATCTTTAATAAATGTTGTTTCTTTGAATATCAAGTTGAAATTAATGATCAAAACATTTTATTTTGAGTTTGCTCCAAAGAATGCATCAGAAAGAATGATTATAGGTTTTTTGTTGGCAGTGTAAGAGATTTGAAGATTAGCACATATGATGATTTTACTTATTTATGAATACAGTTTATAGGCTATCCAATTGCAACAAATCTAAATATCCTATGATTAAATAATAAAAGACAAAAGACAAAAAAATGAACAAATCACGAGCAGTCCAAAAACAAAGATATAAACTCACCCAACTCCTATCCAAAAGGGCTCAATATTCACCCAACCCCAAAGCCTGGATAGATAGCAAGGTCTTTATTAGCTTCCTTACCATCATTGAGCTCAACTGAATCTCTGGAGGGATATCATTCCATACTATAGTTTCTGAAACAGGGATGGTATGCATCCTGAGTCATGTTAGATGACATTACTTGATCAATGGGACCGGAAGTGTGCCCATTCTACTTGGTTTCACCAAACATGTAGTCCCTCAAATAATCAATCCATATTCCATGATGGCTTGATAGGTGATAATCAGGATCTCGAATTGCAGCGGGAAGTGGACTGGTAACCAGTCCAGCTTGTGGAAGAGTCAGAGTCATGAGAATAAGGGATGCCTATCACTGCCCACAATGCAGCATTCGGGACTATCTGTAGATGCTCATTTAGAGTGAATTACAATAATCCATTCATGAGGTGACTAAGAAGTGAGTTGACCAAAGAGTGCATTCCAGGAATTTGTGCAGTTTGAGCACTAGACATTCTATGCAAGGTTACAGCTGTTATCTGAGCTGTAAGCAGAAACTGTGAGTCCAAGACAATCCTCAAATTACATACCAGTGAGAAAATACTAGTACATCCAAGACCAAAGATGGAAGAACTCTATATTCAGGGAGAAATAATGTTTTGTTAGTCTTCCAAATATTATTTTAAATTTTTTTGTTACATTTTTTTTTAAATTGCAAACAAAGTGTTGTCCAGGTTTTCCCCCTTTTACATTCTCTCATATACATAATTTGTTTTACATCTCATTACCATTTCCAATTTCAACCCCATTATTTTCTTCCCATATTTCCATCTTAAACTTAATTTTTTCTTACCACCTAAACAATATTTTCCCAGCCGTTCTCACCATGACACTTCCAGTTTTCCTCCATGTTTTGTTACTCTTATAACCACAATGAAATCTCAGATATTGGGTCTTACTTTTGTTTAGTTGGATTGGCTCTTTGCCTTCCTCCTTCAGGAATTTCTTCTGGTGTTTCTTTTCCCAGAGCTCTATGGAGAATCAGTTGCAAAATCAGTGGACAGGGACCAACTGCATAGGTGCAATCCAGCAGTGGGGTTCACATTTTGTTACCATCGGCCTTCCATGCATGTGCTTTGCTCAAGTGCAAACCTTCCATGCATGCATCTGGCCTCAAAAATGTGCCTAAATAGGACGGCATAGAGGCGGGATGGGTAGGCCGCCCGACTCACAATTTCCACTACTGGTTTGGGTGAACCGGTCCAAACTGGCTGAATACCACCTCTGGTTCAATCTGATCCAGGGCTACAGACCCCCTAACCATTTTCAAGCAATAAGGCCTCAACCGAAATGTCTGTCAAATTCTCAGACAAAACTCCAATACTGGGTGGTCTGCAGTCTGATGAACAAATTGCAGGCAAAGTAATAGACAAAGATGAGCCACGAATTATTAACTCTGTACAGTATTTCCCATTATTCTTTGTATTTATTTTTAAAAGTTTACAAAAAATAATCCCTAATGCTGAAAAAGAAAAGCAGAAAAGACAAGAAAACCAACAACAAATAAAAAAGGGGATAAAAAAGAAAGAAATGGCAAAAAGGATTACAAGTTATATCAAATATACATCAAATCTTAAACAATATTTTTACATTTAATAATTTCTAAATTAAAAAATGAAGATACTCCACTCTTATTGTTGGAAAGGGTCATGAAATCTGTAACAAAAGGATTTTTTTAATTAGGTAATTTTTTTATTATTAGGTAAATTTCCCTTTTCAGTAACAGATAAATTGCACACCCCTTGAATATATTATAATACTATAATTTTAATATCATGATATTAAACACAGAATTTTCCAATCTCTCCAAATAATTTCCTTAGCATATCCCAATTCCTGATACAACCATAATTCCTCAAAAATAATCAGGTTCCAAAGTTTTGGGACAGTATTTAATATAATATTAAATCTTTAATGTCATTCCATAGATATAGTCAATAAAATAGAAGCAAAATTATATTTTTGAAAATAAAATCACCATCCTCAAAAAATAATCAATGCATCCAATAATCCAATTCAACATGGATGGCTTATTTTCCTATTAAAAAATTCTCAATAATTTATTTGACCAAAGAAAATATTTATTTGGGATTAACATTGGAGTACTTCTTAAAATATATTTCTTTTCTGTGGAAAATGTTCATTTTGATATCATTAATTTTACCGTACCATCTTACTAGTGTTTTAATCCACATATTGATATTTATGGCAATCTTCTGTGAAACCTTTAATAGCTCAATTTCCATGGATTTAAAAATATTTGTAGGAATATACAGTGTGAGATATTTATTAATGCCCTTAAAGGTTATAAAATCCAATTCCTTACATAGTTCTATTGATATAAAGTTAGTCCTTATGACAGGTTGTTTAATTATTGCTTAAAGGAACAATAGCTCGGAAAAGGTGTTTTATGGTCTGTAAAACACTTCTGTCTGTCGTAAAACATTGTGCTGTCCCTCTGCACGATTGTGATCTGAGTGCTTGGCAACCTGTTTGCACTATTGACCAGTTGCCAGGCAGCCTGTGATCATGTGATCGTCATTTGCAATCTTATTTGCTAGCTTCCCCAGAAAATCAATGGGGAAGCTGGCAGGGAAGGTTGCAAACTGCTGCCACCTGCTGAAGGATTTTTCCTCCCCTCCATGAATCCAAGGAGTGGGGGATGGAAACCCTTTGCCAAGCCACAGAAAGAAAAAAAGGATCTTACAGATCCCTGCTTCATTTTTCTGGCCCAGTGCAAAAGTTCCCCTTTTGCACACAGGAGAAACTCCTGCATCCAATTGGAGAAACAAAGCAAAGCTCTTCATGATACCCACTTCATTCTCCAGCTCAGAGAACATGTTCTCTTCCATGTACAGAGGGGAGAAAAACGCCTGCAGTGGAATGGATAAATGAAGCAGGGATCATGAAGTTACCTGCTTCCTTTCTCCAGCCCACCACACAAATTCCCTTCTGTACATAGAGTCTCCCGCCTACTTAATGACCCATGTAGTCACTTAACGAGCACAACTTAGAGAGTGGGACCTGTAGTCATTGAGTGAAGCGGTCAAGTAGGTATTTTGTTTAATAATCACTTCATTCAGTAACTGAAATCCTGGTTCTAGTTATGGTCATAAGTCAAGGACTACTTGATTCAGAGCACAAAGGAAGTAGAAAAGATTTACCCCAATTCATCTTATATTCCAAATTCTTTCAAAACTTTGAACCACCCATATGAAATTTAACAATGAAAAAGTTATCTAACACTGCCAAAGCATCATCATCAGAAATAAAACAAAAATAATTTATATTCAATGCCAGTATTATCACTAGTAGTCTTGTTCCGCCTAACAGAAATCATTAACTATCTCTATCTCACTGTTCCACCTAATCAAGGATTTGTGAGGTGTTGACGAAACAGTGCCACTCAAGTCACACTATGAACACTATCAAGAACCCATATTATTGTGTTTTATGAAACCCATCAAACACATAGAAAAAGTTTTAGCAATTCTGTGACAAAAATCTAATTTAATGGACATATTATGACTGATGCATTCTACTGGTACATGACATAGCACTTAAATCACTGAACATCTCAGTGTTGTGTACCTTGTTATGTACTGTAAGATTAACTTTTGGCATATTAATTCCCACTATATCTCCTATCTAATTCTTTTGAAACACTAGTAACATAATTCTGCATGGATCTTTTAATAAACAGCACCTGACTACATTTAGCATATTTATCAAGGAAATCCAAAATATAAATATATTCAAAATAAATCCATACCAGGTTGCAGCCTTAAATGTTAAAATGATGAAACAGAACTGCAAAAAAAAAAAAAAAATGCAAGTAAAATGACATAAGACAAACTTCAGGCAAATTCAGTGCCTTAGTAAAGGCTGAATATTTAGCTACAAGGAATAACTGCAATGTGCACTGTAAATGTAAGCATGTATTTGGATTGTTTATTGCAAACCTTTTACAGAGTAATTAGAAGAAAATATGTTTTATAAATTAAAGATAGCTCATTCAAAACTCTACAAAGAGTCATTCAGGTACTTCAAGAATATTTCTACTGCTAATACCACAATACACCAGCTGCAAAATGTAAAGAATACTATGTTTACAACGTGTGGAATCTTACAACACATTATTCAATAGATACTAGCAAATGCTAGCTTAATGCATATACGATTCACAGTAGCGGAGTTTTCTGTCTGAACTGTAAGAACAACAGTCATAAAAAAATGAAGAAGACCTCCCTCAATTGGATTAGAAGAGTGAATTACGTTATGATTTTTAAATTGATAAATTCACTCTGCCAAACTGGTAAACATTTCTTTGCATGCATTTTGTTTCTTTTCTCCCCAACCCCCCAGTGCAATTTCAAAGCCCTCCTATCGTTAACATTATAATATAGTTAGTTGCTACAAATAATCTGCAGTGATTATAGGAAAACTGTCAGTGTCTGTTCAAGGTCTGAAAAGGCTGCAGCAAATAGCTTTTCCCTTTGCCATGGAGACTGGGGTCTGTTTTTACCGTTACTCTGGTAACGAAAGCTTTTCTGGTGCTGGTCCTTTTCAGTTACTTTAACTATTAAACCCTCTGATTGAGACAAAAGCAAGGTGGTGCACAGATATTTCCCTCTAAAGAAAATCTCAGGGTTGACCAAAACTTGCGAAAGATTAAAAAAAGAGTATAAAGAAATATATCTTCTAAATGATTCGTTACATTTCTAGGATCACTTGTCATTAAGTCTGTTTAGAAAGGGACTGTACTCTGACAGCTTTTGGGTTTTGTTTTGTTTTTAAACCTGACTTGAACAAGAATTGAGGCTGTCTTGTGTTGTTCCAAAAAGGCATGACCTCTTTTTCAAGAGAAGATTCCTTAGAAAGTAAGTTTTAAAATTTTTAGTATTTTACATAAGGAGCTTCAGGCAAAACTTAATAGAAGTACAGGATGGTAAATTAAACTGGGTGGGGCTTACTTCTAAAAATGTGTATGTATGATTGTGTTGTTATTGTTACCCAACATCATAATCTTTTCCATATCATTGAATGGATTTTTTTGCTTTGTGATGTAGATCATTATAGGTTGAGAATGATTGAGATCTAACTAATTGTCATGGTACTGCTGATGTAACCCCTTGACCCAATTGGATATAGATGATTATGAACGATACAGAGAGAAAATAGACATAAGCTGGTACAGCAATACTAGGTGTCACTCTTGTTTGGAATCAGTAGGTATGTAAGACTCCTGAATTATCTTGTTCTTCCAAATAGCAATGCTTTTCACCTCAGGTAAAGGTTTATTATTGCAAGCACTTACCTTCCTTACATTTTTTTTATCGTCTTGGCATGTGCTGTTCTGGGGGGGGAGAAAAGAGGAATTTTCACAGGAAGAAGCAGAAAACTAAATAGACCACAAATAATATGCTTCACTACTGAACAATCCATTCTCACTTTAACATGGTCAAACTAAGTAATACTTAACACTGTAATACCCATGGTGATAAACTGTGCTGCAAAGTATTCAATTATTTCTCATTTGAACTATTAAATGTGTCACACCGAAATTCTTCAATGTTGTTTTCACCTGCGTAGATTACCATTTTTTTTAAAGGGAGGGGGAACACCAAGTCTTTTGTCCTATTAGAAGGCAATTCAGACTGAGGTTGGAAATATAGCAACTAAATTAACACCAGGTGACATTTGTTAACATTGAGGAAAACCATGGGCAGCATTTACACATCTAAAGCATCCTTTTTGAAGAGAGTAATATATTCTTAAGTGACTTCATTTTAATAATATCTTGTGTATGAATGCGAATTACTTATTTATGTTAGACGGCTAAGACTTTGGTTTTACAATGAGTTTCTAGTGAAGTCTCATTCCTATAAACTAACTACATTTTCAGATATTAACATATTTGAAATGATAAAAATGAGATTAGCAATTAGTAGAAAGATGGCAGGTATAAAGCATAAGGACTAGGGAGATTATCCCTTTTTGGTTCTTTTCTTTTCTTTTTCTGGGTTGACAGCTGGCTAAAAGAGAAGCATCTCTTCTTGACCTTTTTCTTTTTGTCTTAAAATATAGCAAGCATCGGAAATCAGGGTGAAGAATTAAGCATGATAGCAAACATTATACCCGCCAGTTGCTACTGCAAAAGGTCAGCAAAGGTTCTTTGAAACATGTGGCAAAGTTATCACCAATAGTTAATAGTTGTATTCTGACAAAATCTTATATAAACCTTCAGCTAGAATTAGTGAGAAATATAACAACTTTATGAGATTTCAAGGAAAGGACATTTGACTGGTCTCTTCTCCAAATGTGAAGTGACCCTTACTGATGTTGTAACAAAAGAAGGCAGTGGATTTAGGCATCTGTTCTAACATGAGCCCTCCTCCAAGCAGAGAAAAATATTAACCCAAGAGCATCATCATAGGAAAATTTGTAATGGAATGGGAATGATACATAATTTTTCAAATGCACCTTTTTCTCAGATACACTTCCGATTAAACCAACAATTTTGTTACCATCAGAAATTCCTGGATTTCTCCCAATTGTAGCTTGCCTGATAAACAAGAGGATGTACATGTTGATATACAGTGTGGTGTTTGAAATATTATTGTAGTTTATTGCACAGTCATCCAGATGTTCAGACTGGATTTGGCATTTTTATCCACCTATCGAGTCCTTGAAACTTGGGATAGGCAGAGGTGGATGTTTGATGGCAAACATATATAATTGCAGGATGTAATCTGTTCTGAGTAAAGGGACATTTTGCAATTGCTTGGTGGTGAATTTGTCAATGCCAATGATATTCAAGTGGTGCTCCAGTTGTTTTGGGATTGCCTATTACTATTAGGACTACCTTTGCTTGCTTTTGCCACTGTTGTTCTATTTTTATTTGCAGGTATTTGTATTTTGTTGTCCTCTCAAGTTCTTTCTTTTCTATGCTGTTGTCTCCAGGCACTGCCACATCCACTATGCAGGTCTTTTTTTGGGGGGGTCTTATTGGCGATTGTTAAATCCAGGGTGTTGTGTGTGGCAGGTCTGCCTGTTTGAATTCTAAAGTCCCAGAGCTCGATTTCTATTACTTTCTCTCTTTTATGGTCCCACCAGTTCTTGTTTGCAGGCAAAGGATATTTCTTGCAGGTCTTCCAGTGCACCATTGTTGCTACTTTGTCATGCTGTTGCTTGTAGTCAGTCTGTGCAATCTTCCTGCAGCAGCTAACCAGGTTGTTCACTGTTTATTCAGTTTCTTTGCATGGGCGGCACTTGCTGCCTGTTGCTTTCTTTTCAATTCTGTGCATTTGTTCTTAAAGCTTAGTCTTGTGCAGCCAGAGTTTCTCTTTCTTCAACTTTCCTGCTCTTAGTCAGGTCTTGTTATTATCTGTTTTCCCTGCTATTTTTTTAATGTACTGGCTATGTAATGCTTTGTCTTCCCATGCCTCCATTCTGGTCTTTCTTGTAGGCCAGTTTGAGCTCTCTAATAGGCAGCCTTTCTGGTATACTAACTTCAGTGTATTCTTCTTCATCTTCCTTTAGATTTTATTTTATTATTTTTAATTTTAATATTATTATTTATTTTTTGCCACTATTTTTGGCCACTAAATGAGAAGAAACAATTCATTGGAAAAAACCTTGATGCTGGGAAGGATTGAAGGGGACAACAGAGAATGAGATGTTATATAGTGTCCTTGATGTGGGCATGGCAGTGGTGGGTTGCAGGCGGTATACCCCGGTACGTACCAGGAGCATCGGGTACCCTTCCGGTACGGTGCTTCGGAGGCCCACCCGCCCGCCCGCCCTCCTTACCTGTATTTGAGCTCTTTGGCACTTCCACGCATGTGCACGGAATGTACGGCGCCTGTGCAATGCTCCACCGAGCAGCTGGAGCATCATGGAGGTGTTGCAGGAGGTAAGGATGCATGCACATGATGCGCATGTGTACACGCATGCTGCACACGTTCATGTGGTGGACCCTGTTGCACCGTACCAGTTGCACCAGGATCCGGAACCCACCACTGGGGTATAGGTTTGGGCAGATTCTGAGAGACAGTGGAGGATGGGAGACCTGGCATGCTATGGTCCATGGGCTGCGAAGAGTTGGACATGACTCAGTGACTGAACAAGGCAACTTGCAACAATAAAAACAAAAACAAAAAATAAACAGGAAATTTAAACAAAGCAAAGGTAAAGTAATAGAACAGTACCAGCACTAACCTTTGGCACTATGTAATATGAATTTAACATTTTTTGAATGTTAATTTAGTCTAAAATCAGATTATTCTAAATCATCAATAGAATATGTATACCATCTGGTTAGACTCCATTCTGACAAATGACTCTTGCTTTATGCAACAGGTGCACCATTCCATCATAAATCTCTTAGAAAGTACAACACTTGGACATTTCAGGTCCAAAGTTCTGAGGAGGTAACCAGGTCTTTCTTCTGTGACATCATGCAGTTTTCATAATGTCCTGCTAGCCAAGTTCTCTGCTGTACAGAGGAAGAAGCATCATCTGATTTCAAAGTCTGCTTAAATTGCTTTGGAATATGGTATTCATATCAGATATGACAGATAGGGGGGGCACTCATATTTCTTGATTATGGTGATTATGGTGAATCGCAGAGGGTGGGGGCCACTAGGTCATGACAACAAGCATTTGCAATAGATCTGCATTTTTTTTAGATGTTTTATGTTCTATGTGCATAAAACCAATTGGAACATATATAGACTCCTCTCCCTTTTTTTCTTTTCTTTTTCCTGTGAAGAAATAGTGGGAAACCGTGCTTCCATGATTTGGCAGTTTGAAGCCATTCTTCAGCAATACAATGGGAACTGTGTTGATAAACTTGGGACATAAAATATGGTTTGCCAGTTGTGAATTACTAACTCCTGAATTAAACAGACAAAGTGCAAATATTTGTCCTTGCTTTATCTATTACATATGATGTTGGTATATCAAACATAGGATGCTTTGCAGTAGTATTAATACTGCCACACGAAGTATTTTTTAAAAGCTGATTACTGTGCCTGTGCTTGTGTGCATTTTGTTTTTTACCTTTGTATATACCGTATTTTTCAGACTATAAGACACACCATGATTTTGAAGAGGTAAATTTTAAAAAAGTTTTTGCTCTCTGCAGACCTCCCAAACCCTCTGCATGCCTTGTTTTTGTTTTTGTAAAAAAAAGGGAGGGCATGCAGAGGGTTTGGGAGGCTTGTAGAGTGCGCCTGGGGGAGGGGCATAAATGAGCAAAAATGGCCTCTCCGTTGCTCATTTTTGCCCTCCCGGCCCTCAAGAGCACTTTGCAAGCCTCCCAAACCCTCTGCACGTCCATTTTTGCAAAGGGGGCAGCGTTTTGGTAGGCCAAATATGCTGTATGCAGTATTTAAGACATACCCAGATTTTCACTCTCTTTTTTTGGGGGGGGGGAGATGAGTATTATATTCTGAAAAATATGGTAAATTCAATTTAACTTTGTGTGTGTGAATATACTGTATATACAAAGGTGGGAAGTTATAGTAGCAGAGGAATTATCAAATAGACTGTGATTACAGGACAGGTGCAGCTTAAACAATACAATGTGAACATGTATTATAAATAGCTAAAAGTGTTCAAAGAATAAAATAGAAATAGGTAGTCATGTATCCTCCAGACACTTCACGTTTTTCCTGATCATGTGCCAGGTTATAAAAGTTACCTGCAGGGGTGGGATACTACCGGTTTAACAACCAGTTCGCTTCGCACGCGAAGTAAGTTTGAAAATTTACCTTCTACTGCAGCCCCGGTGCAAAACAGCTAAGGCACAGCAATCAGCTTTGCCACGCCTATCAGCTGGGACTTCAGAAATGGGAATATAGGTGAGTATAGCACAGGGGCGGGCGGGCCCAGCTGGAAGTTGGAATGAACCATTTCACTCCCAGCTGATAGTCAGAGGTAGTCACCCGAACTGGTCCAAACTAGTAGAATCCCACCCCTGGTTACTTGCCTCTAAAATAAAACTATTTATTTTTATTTTAGTATTTCCGTTTGCCTCTAATTTTGTTTCCCCTGCACTGTTTTCTCCTACATAGCCTCTTTTCATTTCTCTGTCATTGGCAACTTTGATGTATGATAAAAAAAAATATCTCCCCATATATTTATCCAATTTACACTTCTCTAAGGCTTTAAAATTTAACTACAAATCAAAAAACATTTTCAGAAAATAACATTAATCTTATCTTGTTCATAGATTGACGTAGCTTGCTTAAACTCAAGGGTTAAAAAAAAACTTCAGTTGCAGGGAGGTTTAATCCATCTCTTCACAGTAACAACCTCATACAATTACCTGATTCTTCAATTCTTCAAGAACAGCTCCCGAAGGAGTGCTATAGGAACCTTTTTCTATCTGAATTACTTTGCAGCCATGGAAGAAAGGTGTAATCCACACCTAGTTAATAGGCTCCTCATTCTCCAGCCAAGCAGCTATATGACTAGGTAGAGTACTTAGTCAAAATTTTCCTCTAGATGCCTTTGTATGACAGGTGAAGAAAAACTTTTGAGATGTTTAATGTATCTGAATATTAAAATATTCTTTAACAGAAAAAATAGACAGTATATTGAGATGCATATGAATTGTATCTTTATATTTTGTTGCATTTTATTCTTTTTATGTTGCTTTATTCTTTTTATGAATAAGGTGGCTAACATACCTGGCATTCCTTCCTCTTCCTATTTTCCCCACTGTGAAATGAATGAAAGTGACTGGCCCAAAATCATCCCCTTGGCTTGCATGCCTAAAGCAGAACTAGAACTTGATTAGAACTCTCACTCCCTTGGTTTCTATCCTGGTGCTTTAATCACTAGACCAAACTGGCTCTTAGTTATTTATTTAGAAGTATCAACATGGGAAGGAAGACTCCCTTTGCACAGAAAAGCTATTTTTATTAATGAGATGAATGCAGTTTTTATTTTAAGGAAAAATAGATGAACATTTGCTTAATAATCAGAACACAAAAGTTTACCTATGTTAGGAAGGAAACTGGAAACAAAAAGTTAAATATGTACAATTCATTGTATAACTTAAAGTTGACATCAATTTGTTGTTGTTTTTAGGTATTTAATTTAATTACCATTTGCCTCACTATGACTATAACTTTCAATTCTGGTTTATTGGTATGGTTTACTCTGAAAAATTCCCCAAAATCACAGCAGAACTAAACCTTAGTCACTTTTATACCAGTCTATCAGGTCATTCCCCAAATAATCCTGGGAATTAAGTTGTCTGAGAATTACTGCTACAATTCTCTAAACCCTTTCACCAAACTCACATTTACAGAGTACTCGCTACTCTCTTTGTAAGCCTCTGTTGCCATAAGATTTCAACATATTATATACTAGAATTCTCTATTATTATTGCACCAAGGTATCTCAAAGTTAGGTGATTTGATATTTCTAGTAGAAACAAAGTAATCTTCTGACAACTTTATGTGATCTAAACTCAAATATAATGCTAGCTCAGCACAGGAAACTTAATACTCAGTTCCTTCATGTTTCCTGGCGGGTGGCAGCTTCCAACCTGCTAAACCTCTACCTGTGTTAAGAATGCAGCTCCCAGAAAGCATTGTGATAGTGCTCAAATGTTCTTCAAATTTCTCTAGACTTTACGAATGGTGAGTTTCTTACTGAAACCATTTCTCCAAAACAACTTCTAGAACCACCCAATGTTACACAGCCCATCCTCAGTATTGTTATATGGGCATGAAGATAGTTGAATGGCTTGCAGATGCTATAGATCAGGGGTCTCCAACTTTGACAACTTTAAGATTTGTGGACTTGGAAGGAGGAGCCAACGTCGCGATGTCACAATGTGCGGTCTCGATACTCCAACACCGCCGTTGACACTTTTGCCAATGGATGGTCCATTGAGACCTAAACCGTCCCATAGATATGGTGATCAGGAAGACGAAGCCTTGCTGGTCTCAGGGACATCGCAAAGTCCCTGATCGACCCAAGGGAAGCGCTTCAAGCCAGCGGTAAACAGGCAACCCCCAGGCTGATGAAGTCGGGATGGCTCCAGAAGGAAGGAAGTGAAAAGAGAACGTGAGCCCATCTGGTGAGGTATTTTTTCTATTTTGCGAAAGACTACACAAAGAATTTTTTTTAAAAAGCCAAATTAGATCCTTAAGCAAAAGAATTGAGCGGTGAAATTAACCCATATTGGATTGCTTTGGAAAGCTTTTGTTCCTTTGTAACTATTCTTTGTGGATTGAGGTGCTCGCAACATTTCTTATTTCTCCTCTTAAAGTGAATAGATTGATATTTTTTCCTTCTGCTTTTTGTTGCTTTATTTCTTGACTTCTGGACTAAAACGTTCCTTCTTATTTTAACAATTCTTCCTATTACTTGTTATTAAAAGAAATCTAAAGAACTTTGTTTCCTATAAGCCAGAGATAAATATTATAAAGTGAAAAGTACTGCCACTCGGAGGTCAGAGGCTGGAGTTTTTGAAACAAAGTATCTCTTCTCTTTCCTTCTTTGATTTCACTGACTTTGTAGCTGAAGGGTTTGCAACTTGTTTACAGAAACTGATAAAGAGCCAAGGGCGTGAATTGTTTTCACAAGCCTTTGAGAACTATTTTGGCAGCGGAAAGAAAGGGGGAAAAACAGAACCCTTCTCCTTTGAAGAGCATAAAAGAACATGTGTTCAAGTCAACCTAAAATAAAAAAATAAAAGAGGCCTGGAAGGCTAGAGTGGCAGTGGCTATTAGTTTTTTTTCTTTCTTTCTTCTTTTTTGGAAACATGGATCAATATTCAGATGAGGAAATCTTAAAATTCCAAAATACCTTGGCTGGAATTCAAAATCTATTGGAAGGATATGAGAGAATTGAGAAGAAGTTGGAAAGACTAGTCTTCCTCACAGCAAAAGATGATGGGGTTGCAGCCCCAAAAATTAAAAGAGATATAAATAGTTGAAGATATAAAAGATAAAGACAAGACAATAGATGAATTTATTAATGGAGCAAATGTGGGTGAAAGTGGAATTAAGGGAATATGGAAAAGGGAATTCAATGAATTGGAGCTCTATCTTAGATTCTAAGATACAGAAGAAAAAAATGGTAATGATAATGGACTTAAGAAGAGAATTTTTTTCAGAAGCAAGATTGACATCCAAAGACAAGCTAATTTTAGTAGCAGCTGGAGGGCAACGAGATTACCGGAGAGATCCTTCAAGCAACAAAGTATGGAGAGAAGTTTATAAAAACCTTATAAAGGAAATAAAAAGAAGACTGACACCATAATTGGCGAGATAGATAAGATGGTTTTGTTACTGGAAAGATACAGGTTGACAATGAAAGTTGATAATAAAAAATAGTTGATTTTGGTGATCAATAAGTAGGAATTTAGTAACACTTAAGATTGTTTTAGATTATTATTAAATGTTTATTCGTTAACAAATAATTAACTATAATAACAATAATGAAATGATAATGGATATAGCTTAGTGATATATACATGTACTGGCAAACTAGTAAAAGCAATTTGGATATAAATTGCAAATTGTGACTTGGGAAAAAGACCTATAAATTTTATTAACAAATTTTTATTTAGATCTTGTCATAAAGGTGCAAGGTTTTTTGGGGGGGGGAGTCTGACGAGAGGAGTTGGGACATAAATAGTAAATGATTTTTAGCCAATTATAATAACAACAAGGAAATGTCAATGGACATTGTTTAACAATTTATACATGCTATGGTATTGGCAAAAGTAACTTGGATATAATTTGTAAACAGTGAGTTGGGGGGGAAAGGGGGGGAAGGTTTAGAAACTTTATTAATTGACTTTTACTTAAAATATGTCATAAAGGTATAATGTTATTGGATGATTTTTTGAAATAGCTAATGAATGCCATTATGTGGTTGCGTCTTTAAGTATGAATGATTTGAGGTAAAAGCATGTTCAAATAATTGTAGTCAAATGAGAATTGTGGTACATTGATAGTAAAATATACAAAGATTTTTGACTTAAAGTGTATAATCTAATATGAACTATAAGTAATGACTCTGGAAGAAATGCACAAAAGTTATCTGTAACCAATTGACACGCTTTCTACAAGATGTAATGAAGGATGATTCTTTTTTTGTGTTTTTGTTCAATTAAAATTAAAAAAAACTTTTCCAAAAAAAATCTGTGGACTTCAACTCCCAAAATTTCTCAGCCAGCAAAGTCTTAAATTTGCCAAAATTGAAGACCTCTGCTATAAATCACTAATGGGAATTCCTGCTTGAGGCAATAAACTTTTGTCAGAGTTGTCCCCTCTAGCTGTGTGGAAACAGAAGTTATGTAACTAAATGTAGCACAAAGTATTTAATACATTTTATTAATAGTCAGAAAGAGTTCTTCTGTTAATGGAAACATTTTGTGTAAGAAGGCAAAGGACCTTCCCTGTTGTGGCCTTCTGCTTTAGAAACACATTGTCCATTAAATATTGAATTGAGGCTGCTTTAGTACTAGGCTAAAGAAGTAGTCTTTTTGTTTAGTTCCCCCCCCCCCATTTGTTTATCTTTGGATTGCTTTCATTTCTTAATCATGATATAGGTTTATATTCCAATGATATAGTTTGGTTTTAAAAAGAGGTGTTTACAATATACATATAGAAATTCCAGAGGATGTTCTGAAAGGCACTGATGTTACTCTGCACATTGTTTCACTTTATATACACTGACTTGCTCAGTGGGAGAGATGATATGCTAGTTTTGCCCACACTGTTATCTCTGCAATAGTGTTGGGTTCCTACTGGTTCGGCCTGGTTCGGCCAAAATTGTAGTGGTTTGGCAGCCTGGGTCACTGGAACTGACAGTGCCTCAGGCCTGCCACACCCCCAAACTGGTTCCCTGGGTGGTGCCAGAGGCGGCGCCATCTTTTTTTCAGTTCTGAACATATACAGAACATTTTTAATGGCACTGTGCATGCATACACAGCATCAAGCATGCGTGCACACGCAAAGCACACATGAGCAAACCGGCAGTAGTGCCACCCCTGCTCTGCAAGCACAGGCTATTCTTCCCCATAAGGGGTGCCATGTGTTGCACAGAAAAATGGATAATTCTGATTGTACTCAAGGATACTCTCATATAGACCAAACCTATTCCTTTGTAGCTTTAAATGAGTGGGAGAAAGGAGAGGTTTTAATTTCGTTCAACTATGCCATTGAATTAATGGGAAACATTGCCTACTGATTTGGAGCATACTGCAAGGTTGTCCTCTAACACAATGGAAATGGATCCCCATCCATGTTTCCCTGCTTCTAGTTGGGACGAATGTTTTCCAGTTTGTGCTGGCTCAAATATTGCTGTCAGTTTGGCGACTGTGCAACCTCTGCATTTGGAATGGTTACTGTGCAGAACCCCTCACTTGAGTTGCTTCACTGAAGATTGTAATCTCTGCTGCAGATGTTGATGAGAAGCAGGATGGCAGAGTTGACCAGGGAGAAAAATGCAGTGGTATACCAGGGTATTTATTTAAAAAAACAAAAAGCAAAGTGGAAAGGGAGAATGCTTAGGGAAAGAAAAATAATTCACGTTTAAAAAATCTTGGTTTTTTGTTCATATATATTTTATATCTCTATTTACAGACATGCCCAAAAATATAGACTGCATGTCTAATAAGGCACACCACAGTAAAGAAAATAATTGGCAGTTGCTCTTCTGAAGCAGAAAGGTAGGAAAACACAATAGGAGAACTGTCAATGGGAATCCATGGCAGAATTCTGGACGGAATCCCTGGGAGCCCCTGCCAAAGGATATCACTTCAGACAAGTTTTTGTTAAGCCAGCATCAGCAAAGGAACAGTTTAAGGGTGCAACATGGATAGGTTCTTAGTCTTACCACCAGACCATATCTTGATTTATATCTATTACTGATGCTAGCATGTAGTAAAACTCAGGACAAATGACAAGCTGATCTGCAACAATGTTAAATGTACACTACTACATCTCAAAGCACATAGATTCCTAGCATTCCTTATAAACAAGTTCTTGGATCTTGCAGGTCTTCATTACCCTTCCTTCAACCATCTTTTTTTATGTTTTCAAGGTTTTACTTTATTTTAATTTTAAAAAGGATATTCCCCTCCTCTTTTTTAAGTAAGTTTTTTTCAAGTGAGTTATATTAATTTACAGTACTTCTACTAGCTTTAAAGTGCAATTGAGTTTTACAATCCCATTGTATGTTGTTGAAAACTGCCTGCTGCTCCTCCATACAAAATATGTATGTGAGAGGGAGAGGCAAAAAGAAGAGTTTTCCCTCTGAGAAATTTCTTTTGCCATTCTTTGCTTGAATTACTTGTTTTTACCAAGAAGAAAAGCTATATTCTTTCTGGGAATATTTGCATTTCATTCATTCATTTGCATAAAACAACTTGTCCAATTTTGAATTTTAGGCTACATTTGTTGTAAAAATGTTTAAGTTATTTGCACTCTTCTGTTACAGATGCCAAGTACAAAATAGAGAATCACCACCTATGAAAAAAGCCCTAAATGTCTTCTCAAATGTTTGCACTTCTTTTTATTACTATACCTATATGTTACACAGAGAACAGAAAGTAATTTTATTTTACACAAATCAGCTACTTAAAGCAAATTGAGATATATAGAATTTGCCAATGAAGTGAATGATTTGATGTGAATAAAAGAGGTGGTGTGTTGTAAATCAGTACTGACAGCCAAATGGGAAAAATTGACAGAGTACTGTAATCACTCCCAACATCCACTGAACTTATTGATCCAGAACCTCTATAATCCCCTTCACATAACACAAGCAATTTCATATAATACCTGTAATAACAGCACATTCAAACTCAAGTAGCCATCAGAAGCTTTGTATCTAATGGTGAAGCAGGCCTCTGCTGAGTAAGTGTAACAACTAGAGCTTTAAAAAAAAACCCACCACCAATGACGGCAGCTTTTCAGAGGTAACAGCCTATGATAAGAGGTGGTTCAGAAGATAAACAGTGCCTAATGCCAAAGAAAATGAGCTATTAATTGCTTGCTTGCTAAATATGTTGTAAAGGCCAAAAGCCTTAGGTGCAAAATTGAGAGAATGTAAACTGGATTTGAGGGACTGATAAACTCCTTGCTGTTATCCATATGGCAGCTATCTGATGTTAATTACAACAGAGGCAAGACAGCTGAGGGGTATTTAGTTGCCGGGTCATTACATCCTTCCCAGGTGTCTCTCTCATGAAATGTTCCACCAGTTTTTACAAGCTCCTTCTCTCACTGATGGATTATTCCAGCGTCTTATCAAAGCTTTGCCAGCTCCTCATTAATATATAGAGCAAGCTGCACTGTTCTATATATCATTGTCTTTTTCTTGGGGAGGGCTAATCAGTCAACCATTATCAGTCAGTCAGCAGAAGGTAGGCAATCAGACCTGACAGCAAAGAATCATGGGAGATCAGGGAAGGTTAAATGAGGCTGACAGTTGTGATAATGATGATTATACTATAAATTAAGATATGATGATAAAGAAGAATAAAAGACACAATCTGAAGCAATATTTGGTTTAACATGTCTCTCTCTCTCCCCCCCCCCCCTTTCTGTTAAATGGCCATAACATTTATCACGCTGAACAAGAACGGACATTTAACTACCATGATAAAATAGGACGGCATCAGATTGAAAACCCAACAAGTCGTGATTACTGTGTCAGGCACTTTTCCACTGGTTGAAAAACTAGAGATAGAGCATATGTTATAATCATTCATGCATTATTCGGTAAAATGAAAAGAAAATAGATCTATTTTAGCAGCTTCTTTCAGTTTCTCAGATAAAGCAAAAACAAAACAAAAGGAAATACTTAATATAGTCTTCTGTTTCCAAAATCATTTTCATTAATGAAACAATGGTAAGTTGAGCAATCATTCTTCCATGACATCCCTATACTATGTGTGAATATTTACTACTAGCGAGTCAAAGGTAGTATGAAAAGCAGGTGATTTCATATTGCTGTTTTCTCCTAATTATGTGAAAAGTAGTCTTCTTTATATTTTTATATAAATTGGAATTAAGAGCAAATATGTATGGAAAAAAATTGCATATAACACAATAAATCCTGGCCTCAACCTTTTTCCTCACCCCACTGTGTGGTCCATTTTAATTATCAAATTTGCCTCTGATCTCTTCATAAAATATTAAAGGAGGAATGTTTAGACTGGTCTTTGTTTTTAATGCCAACATATTACAATAGTCAAACAAGACTATTTTCTGCTGAGAGTAGGTATGTAAATAAAGAAAACAAAGAAGATTTTTCCCCTGCCCCCCTCCCTTTTTTTTGTAAATGGAAACATAATATGGAGTAAGAGATCTGGAATGCCTTATCATTCTAAAATGAGAGGTGTCCTAAATAATATTTTGTGTTTAGTATGTGCAATTAAACACCAAAGAAAAACAGAAGTAGCAACAATAAATGAGATTCTCTCTTAGCATCAACTTATTTTATATGAAACAAATTAATGAATCACATGTTCATATATATGCCCAAGTGATTCTTAAGCTATATTTCCCTGGCTGTTAGAAATTTAGATTATGGAGCCTGCCTAAGTACCCACTGTAGATGGACAGAAATCTTCTCTGTGATCACAAGTACTTTATTCAACGTGGATAAAATCTGAGCTAGTTTGTTCTGTGTGTGTATGTGTAGGCACATGACACACAAAATTTTGATGACTCCTGAAGCATTGTTTCAAATGGGAGGACACATTATATGATGCACTTTAAAACAATATTTTTGTTATTTGAATACCTCCATTTAGGGAAATGAAGATTGGATATATTCCACTCATAGATACAAAAAGGGAGGTACATAAATTAGTGCACAACTGTGTCAGCAGCACACTGCGCTTCTACAATTTGCTCTAGTATCATTATAGGACATGAGCGAAATGTCAAAAACTATATCAAAGCCCTGAAAAAGATGAAATTAAGCCAAATTAGCTTGATATAGCACATTGTATTAATTATTTTCTGAAATTTTATAAAAACAGTGAATTCATATTGCATCTTTAGTTTGAAATAGATGGTTATTTTATTTTTAAAAAGCTGATTTTTCTCCTTAATTTAGTGTAGTTGTCCTAAATATACTTAACTGTTTCAGTTCCAATGTATCAAACACCAGATAATCTGATTTTTACGTGGAATCTTTAACAACTTAGAGTAATAGAAAAATGTGTTTGTATGTAGGTGTTCTTTTGGGTGTGTTTTAATATATTTGCTTCTCAAAATGAGAAATGGGGTAAAGTTATTATTAGAATGAGTTCACTGGCTATACTTGTGAACTGATGTTCATATTCAGGCATATACAATTTGATACCATACGAATCAATTTGAATTGTTATTGTATTAAGCTACTGTTTATAGAATAATGATATAAAGTTAAATGAAAATGATTCTTATGCTATTTAAGTTGTAGTGGATGTTTTACAAGTTCAAATCTGGGAATCACTGAAAAATTGCAATGGAATGTATTGACTCAGAAGTGCTAAAAATAACCCATTGCAGATCAAATATTATAATATTGGGAAATTCTACCACAGTCTTAGTAACAAGTTTTGACTACTTTTACTCTCATTCTGTAGCATAGAAACATACATTTCCTTATAGGGAGGAATTATATCAAATGTCTTAAAAGTAAAAAATATAATAATAGATCAAAATATTTATTTCTTCTCTTTCAATTTACGTAAGAATCTAAGATTTAGTTTCTGAATATCCATAAGAGCTTTAAAATTCAGCATTTGACAATCCATTGAAAGCAACTGTTGGATTGTCATTATTTCTTAAATAGCGTCTGTCAACTTTGTAGAAGAGGAGTAAAAACTGAAATAATTTTCCATAGCAAGAAAATCATAGGAAGGACCAATAGCAAGAAATCCATGGAAAAATGCAATCAAAGTAATTTGTTCATTCTTTATGGCTTTGTGTGTCAGGCCATCAATTAACTTATCACTAAATTATAGAATTCTTTATGAAGCCAAAGTGTGACATCTGTACCATCCCAGATACCAAATCAGTGTTTCAGAATATTCTCTGAATGACAATAAGTAATTTACCCACTAATATGTCAACAGTGATAAATTAAACACCTGTAGGCTTAATATTATTATGAACACTAAAATGCTTTAGACATACACAATACTTGTACATTGCTAAATTGTAATGCATATTTCTATTTTGATGCCCATGATTCTGTTGCCTTACCTCCTCCCTCTTTCCTCCCCACACCCATTCTTAAAGCTCCAGTATTTTGAAAAAATTGAAAACTTTTAAGGAAAAGGGAGAATGTTTAGGGTTTGTCTAAAGTTCACATAGGGTTTGTTATGTTTGTTATGTTGAACTAAAAACCTATTATATTGTTATATTGTTGAGAAAACCCAGTTTCAAATCTACACTTTATAAGTGTGAGTGGATGATCTGTGGTACATTATTTTTTTCTAATTCTAAACTATCTCACAGAGTTATCTGAGGATAAAGTTAGAATGGAGAGAACCTTGTATATTCCCATGAGCCAT
This sequence comes from Thamnophis sirtalis, assembly GCF_051295495.1. Classification (NCBI taxonomy): domain Eukaryota; kingdom Metazoa; phylum Chordata; class Lepidosauria; order Squamata; family Natricidae; genus Thamnophis; species Thamnophis sirtalis. The sequence goes on from NW_028261392.1 coordinate 29,137,519, forward strand.
TTTCTTAGTTCCTTCTTCCCTTCTTAATAATTTCTTATTATCCTTTTTAATAGCACATCATGTTTCGAAGCTATAAACCTTTGCTTTCTCTTTTATTATCACTTTTAGTATCTGTGTATCCCTAATATAATGAGGAAGTTAGAGAATCAAAGTAGCATAGTAGTTACAGTACAGTATTGCACTAGATGAAGAAATTCTAGGATCAGGTCTACTCTTACAGAAACTCAGTAGGTGAAAAAAGTTCAGCCAGTTACTATCTCTAAAAATTATTATCTGTTGGTTATTGTGTGGAGGAAAGTTGAAGGACAAATGAAGGAACTGAGATGGACATTAACATCTGCAGGCAGGTGGGAAGGTTCAGCTTTATATTGTGATGTTCTTTTCTACTAGTGTTGATGTTGCATAGATGGGCAAATGGAGTTTGCACTGCAGCACATCTGCCATATTGTCCATTTGACCCCCTTCCCATTATGTATGCCACTAGCTGCGTATCCCAACTTGACTTCTGTGAGAAGGTCAAGATTAAAACTTAATGAATAGTGAAATAGTAAAGTTTGTCAGGCATGCCTCCTTCAGTATCCAAGAAAGAAAAACCTCAGCTCCGTTTGAATAGAGATAAAGTACTTTTACTAGATATTTACTATTTACTAGAATTGATAGCAGTGAAAAGGAAAGCAGGATCTGAGCCAAAAAGGCGCAAACGAGTACATATCAAATGATTACCCAGCCCCCTCCCTCCAGTTACCCCAGTCCAGTGTCCAATCTGCAACTCCCTAAGGTGTCATGTGGGGTACATCTTCAAAAGGCCTCATCAGGTTGGTATGCGACAAGGTTGGCCTTGACCAAGTCCAAACATCAGCCATCAGCATGAACATAAGATGGTGAGAACAAAACTCCCTTCTACATAACTATTCCTGTACCATACAATTCCCTTCCCCAATACCATGCCCCCACCCTCCCTGTTTCTATGGCAGCTGATAGCAAGCAAGTGAAGCAGAGGCTGACAGTGTTTTAAATTTGATTGTATGTTTAAAAAATAAATCTACTCTATAAAAATATCAAACATTTTGAAATGCTATTAAATACTACTCCAAAAATTATTAAAACATTTCAAAAATAAGTCTGCTTTATTCAGAAAAATGTAGATAGGAATTTTCTTCTGTCTACTATTACTATTTTAATACTATTTTAATATGAACATATGTTCCTGTTTGTCCAAACTTTGTCAAATGGAATGTTAGTATTATCAAGAAAATGGTACTTAGCTCAGTTTTTCTCTTTCTGATGTTATAGCTTTGTGCTATATTGTAAATACTTACATTGTCTTTTTAACAGATTTGTGGGAGCAATAAGAATCATTACACTGGCAAACCAGGATCAATAGATCTTTCTTTACTTCCTGAATAAAGAAGCAGTTAGTAGAATCCACAGAGTAATGATGCCAAGAGGTCAGTATGACAAGCCATACTGTGACTTTGCAACATAAACACTGCCCCTTTTCTGCCTGCACCACAAAATCATCAAATGCATGTCCCAAGGGAGCTTGCAATGTGATACTGTGGTGCTGTTTTGTCATCCTGATGAAAGCAAAAACAGCTTGCAGATGCTGCTGGAGGCTGCTGAAGATCATGGAACAAATTCTGTTAGCTGCTTCCTATCCCACTATCAGGGATCTCTGGTTCAACATCTGTGATGGTCCAGCTATTGACCCATAATCCACTGCAGTCTTACCCAAAATGCCTGATAGTGGTGAATTCTGGGAGGTAGAGTTCAGTTATATATGGAGAGCTATGGGACCTTCACTTTTTTCGTGGGTCCCTTACAGTATGAATTTGTATGTTAGAAGCAGTCTTGTAATGTAAGAGAACTTACTTTACTAAGATACTAAGATTGCTGGCCGTGCAGCAAAGATAGACAGGGAAATGATTGAAGCATGGGAAAGTGGCCCCCAGTCAGTCAACAGTATAAATAATAGCATCTAAACTAGTGATGGAGTTTCTAGTTTGTTTAAAATCCAGTCGTATCTCTCCAATTGCCTTCTTATTTAGTATGGTTCCTACTGTATTCTTAGTCACTATGATCACATTACTTGATAACATTCTGTAGGGCTGTGGAAAAACCTGGACTTGAGAGCAAAGGTTATTCAGAATGCATACATGTAGCAGCTTCAGAGAGCAATAGTGTGATCTCAAGGAAAGCCGCATGTCAGGGTTCCAAATGGCATCCAAAAGTAAATCAGAGTCCACGGCAAAGTCTTGGCAGCACAAGAAAACAACAGTCAATCGCTGGCCATCAACACACCAATTAACCAATAGGAAGGCACCATATAATGCATAGAACAGCCAAGAGCACACATTCTAGTAGAGAGAAATTCCCTGAGAATGGGCTCCAGCATGAGTCTGAAAGCTCGAAAGACTAAACCTCTGGTGCCAGTGACCAACCCAGATTGAATCTTGCAACATTATCCTGGGACACATATCTATTTGCCTTCAATCTTGTAAGGAATCTTGTGAATCAAAACATACAGTAGACGAAAGTGCAGTAAGGGTATGTTATTTTCATCTCTTATTCTAAAGATATTTCAACAATAATTGGAGCATTGAGGAAAAATGAGTGGTAATGATAGATAGGGGCATTGTTCACTGGCTTCAATCTGGTGAATATGTCCAGGCAATCAAAACGTCACCCTTTTCTATCTGTTGCAATCCATGCAATTTATACTGAAAAGAGGCAGAGCATTACTTCGCATTTTGAAACTGATCACCTTTGAACATACCTTAGTATCAGAAGTTTGCAAACCAGAAGCTCAAATTCAAATTTTTAATTAACTTCAAGGAAGATCAAGTGCCTTGTGAGCAAGTCATTTACCCTAAATAATTAAATTCAGAGCCAAAATTGAATCAATTTGGTTGGCACTACAGAATTCCAATGTAATTATATAAATATTTGCCAATTTGGATGTCTAATACCTTGCTATTTATTAGTTTAATTCAGTTGAAAGGATATCTCAAATATAATTATACTGAGTTTCATAAAGAAGTATGGTATCAATCTCACATTGATTATATGGACTGCATAGGTATGAAATGGAATTTCAATAGTACAAATCAACTTTTGTGGGGAGAAAATGCATCCTAGGAAAATCTGTTATTTAACTGTGCAAAACAGATATCATGAATCTACTTCTGTCACCATACAGTAAATAGATCACCAATGCTTCACTGAGGTGATAAAGTCTAGTTTTCCCAATACAAAAGTAGATACTTTAATAAATCAAGGGTCTACTTCTCAAATATTCCAATAGTTATAGTATATTTCGTAGTTTTTAAAAAAATAATGTAATAATGAATGTTTTTACATATTCAAAAATTCAGCAATATTTCCACATTTGAATGCCAGAAGTTTCACTTTCTGTTACTGAATCTGTAGTTTTTTAACTGAATATTTCTCCAGTCATTGCAAGAACTATGAAAGCAAAATTTGTGTCCATAAAGTCTACATTAAAGTTGTGAACTTGGTTAAATTGCTTGACTCCCAGTCACTCAAACTGCAATAGTATAGTATAGTAATAGCAATAACACTTAGACTTTTATACAACTTCATATCACTTTACAGAACTCTCTGAGCAGTTTGCAGAGTCAGCATATCGTCCCCAACAATCTGGGTCCTCATTTTACCAACCTCAGAAGGATGGAAGGCAAAAAGTTGGTAAATTATGACCCAGATTGTTGGGGATAGTATGCTGACATTTTACCAACTCCTAGCAGTGGGCAGCGTTAGCCTACAATACTGCATTCTAACCACTGCACACCAGGTTTCCTACAGTCTATTCATGAGGATCACTTGTCTGGAATGCAAGCGTATAATCTCATAATCTCTCCTTTTTCTGGAGTGGCTTTGCCTGCTAGAATTTGTGTCCGGTTGCAGATTTCTGCTGCAAAGTGATCCCTGATCCTTGAGGGATTTTGAAATTCACCATGAATCTTTACCAGAATCCTTGCTGGGAAAACTATGTTGGAGAAGTGAAATAAAAGTAGAAAACCATTTTTGCTTAAATATACTCTACTCCTAGAAGTTTGAACGAAAATCTCTTCCCCTAAAATCATGAAGTGAAAGGTGGTGGTGGTGGTGGGGAATCACTTAGTGGAATCAAAAATAAAATTTGATCAAAACATTTGCAATAGAAGAATAATTGAAACTTCCAAAAGGTGGGGAAAATATATTGGATTTTTATTATAGTAAGAATGTGTTTAATATGTACCTCTCAACCATTACATGAAATGAAACATTTCTCTCAATTCTATCCTGCAGTTCATAATAATGCCGACATAATGAAAACTATGCATAAAGATGCCTGTAAAGAAGCACATTACATTAGAGGAAACTGCTTGTAAATTTAGGAAAATGGCAAACAAAAATATAAAGGACATGCATACAATAGTAGATACACTGATCCATTGCAAATCTTTAAAAAATTGCAAAAAAATTTCAAAAATTGAAAAAAAAAGTCAGCACTGGGTTAAATTAAAACTGACACATTTGTCCTTCCTTTATCTTTTCATCATTCTGTTTGGCTGAAGACATTTCTTGCATTACACATTACCTAGGTACTTAAATAATGTAGGATTAGCTTTGAGTTTCTCATTGAATTCTTGGTTCATATCAGGTCTGCTACATTTGATTATTAAACTTATTAGTTTTCATGACTAGATTAGCCAAATAAATTATACTACTAACTTTGATAAATTGAAAAAAAAAAATCTAACTGGGATGCATTTGTACAAATGCAGCTAGATGTTAGATTTATCATTTTTAGGCGAGACTCTGCTTTTGACACGTTAAGAATCAGCTGCAGAGAAATATCTTGTTCCTTATTCCATTTATTAACTTCATTTTGTTCACTGAAGCTTAGGACTCTGTTAGGTCCTGAATAGCCCCTGCTGTACAGGTAGCTGCAATGGAGTGAATGAGAGGCTTTTTTTTAAAGGACTCTGCTCCCTGCAGAAATGATTTGTACCTCTGGCTGATTCTCACTAACAGAAAATGAAAAATAGGAACATTCAGTGCAAAGTAATGTGTTCTGTACAATTACTGGATTAATAATTTTATTCCATTACTGCGTAGGAAGAGAGGACATCAGGTTGAAGATCTGCAATTCTAGTATATTTCTAAGGATCCTGTTAAGAGAGTGAGCAAGGGTCAGGAAACTTAATTATGCCATAACTAGATAGAAATTGCGAAGTGATAAAAAGAAACATCCAGCCAGATTCAGCAGGAAATTACAGCTTTAATAATATAGCATAATGCCTCTTCTATACAATTATTGGAGAGACTCTGAACGGTTTTAAATAACAGGCTTGGGTTTCCAGTAAAGACAGGGGGGGTGGAAAGCCTGAAAATGACATTTCGAATTTTCCTGTAAATATTTTTCTGTTAAAAAGGCATTATTACATGATCACAACTTACATTTAATCTGGGACAGATGATGTAAACAGATTAACATTTTAAAAGGCAAGGTGGAAGGTAATTATTCATAATGTTATTTATCCTTGTCCAAACTTACCCTGTACAATAGTATCCTTGTTCCTTCATGCTTGCAGGTTTTCGTACAATTTTGAATGTAGAAATAATGGATTGGACTATATGGCATTAAAAGCTGAGTAACAAGTAAACATATATGCTCTCACTTGCTGTCCTACATGGAGGCTGCATTGATGATCAGATTTATCCCTAAACATTAGGATGAATTAAAAATGCACTTCGGTGCTAACGTGCAAGATAGTTTCCTGTTTCTCAGACTGTATGTTTGTCTCTGTAGGAGATAAACCAGCAACTCACGGTAACCTTGAGTTAAATTACTATATATCTTATATGTAAAGGTGCCATGTGTGCTTTAAGGCTTTTTGCCATTTGAGCAGGTCTCTCTGTGTGTTTGTCCATTTATTTAATATGAAAGGAAAAACTCATTTCCAGTGCTAACCCAGGAGAGCTCCTGCATTTCATTTTGTATTCTGTGGATGCAGATTAATCAACCTGACTCTGTTACCCAGGGCTAGCCATTCCGCCTAGAAATCTGCATATCTGCATATTACTGTTCTTCCCTGAATTTAATTTCCTACAGGAGCTGATATTAATCACTCTGTTTAAACAGAGGGGATTTGGAGTCTATACAAATCTGACCATTTTTTGTGAAGCATTTTCATTTTTTTAAAATTTAAAGAGACAATTACTTAGTTATTCCTCACTATAGTTGGCTATTCTTGCTTAATAGATCCAATGCCTACTTGATTACAGTTGTATAATTAAAACATAATGCTTTTTTTAAAAAAATCATTGATTTTTTAAAAATTGTGACCAAATGATATTTTTCTACTTAAGCAGAAAAGTCCAGTCATGCCTATGTCTATTGTAAAAAGTGCTTTCAGGAACACTTTGTGGCCTTCGACTTTCATTTATACAGCAACACACATTTCATCATTATAATGGATGGCATTGTATATGTATGGAAACACAGCTGACATTTTGGAAGGACTCAAAGGGAGCAGAGTGGGTCAATGCAATGCACATCCTTCTTCAAACCCTTTCCCTGCAGGATTTCTGTAAATGAAGGTCAGGCCATCCAAAATGTTTTTATATGAAGCTAAGAAGAAAGTAAACGAATTTACTGAAGAGCCAACTAAAAGTGTCTAGGAGATCCTGATAATTGAAAACCAAGTTCTTTTTTTCCCTACACCTTTTTAAGATTCAGGGTGTTTTTGGTCCTTCTAAAACACAGTTTTGGACACATCTAGAAGGCATCGATAGCTGTAATCAGTATAATATGGCCAATTTGCAGACAAGAGAGATGAAGATCTAGCAATTTCCCAAAACATATTTATACAAGGCAGAGATGGAATGTGGCCCTCAAAACACAAATCCTGAGGACGTGGACAAGGCGATGAGAGCTGTAGGTGCCTCCACATGCGTGCTGGACCCGTGCCCCTCCTGGCTGGTTGTTAACAGCAGGGAGGTGACACGGAGCTGGATCCAGGCGATTGTTGCCGCCTCCTTACGGGAGGGGGTCTTTCCCCCCGCACTAAAGGCGGCGGTGGTGAGACCCCTCCTGAAGAAACCATCCTTGGATCCAGCCGTACTAAACAACTATCGTCCAGTCTCCAACCTCCCCTTTGTGGGGAAGGTTGTTGAGAAGGTGGTGGCCTTTCAGCTCCAGTGGTCCTTGGAGGAAGCCAGTTATCTTGATCCATTCCAGTCAGGCTTCAGGCCCGGCTACAGCACAGAAACCGCTTTGGTCGCATTGACTGATGATCTCTGGAGAGCCAGGGATGGAGGCCACGCCTCCATCCTGGTACTCCTTGACCTCTCGGCGGCTTTTGATACCATCGACCATGGTATCCTTCTGCGACAACTGCGGGAGGTGGGGGTGGGAGGCACTGTCCTACGGTGGTTCTCCTCTTACCTCTCGGACAGGTCGCAGTTGGTGTTAGTCGGAGGACAGAGATCGACCCCTAGGCCCCTAACGTATGGGGTGCCGCAGGGTTCGGTCCTGTCCCCCCTTCTTTTTAATATCTACATGAAACCGCTGGAAGAGATCATCCGACGGCACGGGATAAAATACCACCAATATGCGGACGATACAAAGCTGTATCTGTCCGCCCCGTGCCAACTCAATGAAGCGATGGACGTGATGAGCCAGGGCCTTGAAGCTGTTAGAGACTGGATGGGGGTTAACAAGCTTGTACTCAATCCAGATAAGACCGAGTGGCTGTTGTGCTTCCCTCCCACTAATTGGCCAAGTGTTCCATCTCTCAGGCTGGGGGGTCAAATTGTACGCCCCTCAGACAGGGTCCGCAACTTGGGAGTCCTCCTGGACCCACAGCTGACTTTTGAACACCATTTGTCAGCTGTGACCAGGGGGGCATTTGCCCAGGTTCGCCTGGTACACCAGTTGCGCCCCTACCTGAACCGGGAGGCTCTCACAACAGTCACTCGTGCCCTTGTGACCTCTAGGCTGGAGTACTGCAAGGTGCTCTACATGGGGCTGCCCTTGAAGAGCATTCGGCGACTTCAGCTGGTCCAGAATGCGGCCGCGCGAGCGATCGTGGGTGCACCTTGTTTCACCCACGTAACACCTATCCTCCGCGAGCTGCACTGGCTGCCTGTTGATCTCCGGGTGCGCTTCAAGGTGCTGGTTGTCACCTACAAAGCCCTTCATGGTATTGGATCTGGGTACTTGAGAGACCGCCTACTGCCAATTACCTCCACTAGACCAATAAGATCGCATAGATTAGGCCTCCTCCGAATTCCATCAGCCAGCCAATGTCGACTGGCAACTACCCGGAGGAGAGCGTTCTTGGTGGCTGCTCTGACCCTCTGGAATGAACTCCCCGTGGAGATCCGGACCCTCACCACCCTCCAGACCTTCCGTGCTGCCCTTAAAATCTGGCTGTCCCAGCAGGCCTGGGGCTAATGACTTTAACCCCACCCGAATGGTATGACTGTTGTGCTCTTTTTAACAATGTACTGTCTTCTTGTTGTAACTTGTTTGTCTTCCCCTCCCCCTGAAATGTGAGCTGCCCTGAGTCCCCTCAGGGAAAAGGGCGGCATACAAATAAAGTATAAATGAAAAAAAAATGGGGGAAAAAACTATTATTTCAAACTCATTATTTATTCAGTATCACTCTCACTATCCTACATAAAAAAACAACTATAACATATTTCACTTATTGGCAGAGGTGGTATTCTGGAGAACCGGTAGCAGAAATTTTGAGTAGTTTGGAGAACCACCTAATAGGCTGGCCCCACCCCCTGCCTCCCAGCTGATCTTCCTCTGTTGCCCTGGAAAGCAGGTTAGTGGGGTGGGGAGGGAATGGGGATTTTGCAGTATCCTTCCCCTGCCACCCCCACCAAGCCACACCAACCAAGTCATGCCCACAGAACTGGTGGTAAAAATCTTTGAATCCCATCACTGCTTGTTGGATGCCTCTTCCAAAGTCATATTTCCCCTAAAAAACCATAAACCCAGAGTCCCCTCTCTATTTTTCCTATTATATTCATTTACAGCCTGTGTAAACATTCCTATTCCTGCCAGTAGTCCATCTCCTTATAGTCCCATCTCTCCATTTTACCTTTTCTTCCACATGAACAATTTTCTGCTTGAAGGATGGAAGGCTAAGTCAACCTTGAGCCGGTGAGATTTGAACTGTCAAACTGCTGGCAGTCGGCAGTCAGCAGAATTTGCCTGCAATACTGCATTCTAGCCACTGTACCACCATGACCCCTTTGAGAGATTGAGTACAGAGTACAGTAAATGGTTCCATTCCAGTTTATTTCTTTCAAATATTTTTAGATTTTGTTTTTTTATTGACCAAAAATACCTACAGAAGACTACAGCTCTGTGTGCATGATGGTTTCAAGTACTTTAGTTCCAAGTAGAGAACTAAATCACAGATACATGCTTTCCTCTTTTTATCCCAAGATCTACACACTCAGACATGGGCTCTAGATTCAAGATGTGTCAATATCAGCTTAAATGTAACCATAGTTATCCATGTAATTCATGACACCAGTGAAATGGTCCCAGGTCACATAGACAGTAGGCTTACAATCAAACAGATTTACATATTTCCTTTAAACATTGCATTGAACATGTGGTGATTGCAATTTAGCAGGCAACATGCATAATCCTGATGGGCTCGAGATTGCTCTGACCTAGGTTTCATCTTAAATATTGGATTTGCATACAGAATAACAGAGTTGGAGGGGACCTTGGAGGTCTTCTAGTCCAACCCCCTGCCTAGGCAGGAAACCCTACACCACCTCAGGCAAATGGTTATCCAAAATCTTATTAAAAACTTCCAGTGGAGAGACTCAATATAGTCTTTCCATTGATTGATTGGTAGAAATATTTCTGATTATTATTATTATTATTATTATTATATTTATTTGCTGCCTATCTCCCCATGGAGCTATTCTAGGAGGTTCACAATATTTATTTAGCATATGGCGATGTTACATTAACCATGAGGCTACAGTGCTGTTATAAAGTAATTGTTTGGATGCCAATGTCCTGTTCACACTCATGCATTATCCAGAGTACACCACAGGAGATGAACTAGTTCCATAAGACTTGATGGCATTTTGCAGCAATCATCTGGAGCTTTCCCCACCACCAATGTCATCTTGCATTGGGGTATCACATTTGAACATCACATTAAGAAAGATCTGCCACAGATTGAAATCATACTGCTGCTAAAAGTATCAGTATGTTTTTCCCACCAAAGTGGTACCAATTTATCTACTTACATATAACATGCTTTCAGACTGCTAGATTAGCAGTAGCTGTGGCAAGTGTTGGGAGTTCACCTAATCACATGGTGCTAGCACTCAAACCACCAGAATACAGATCGTCTACATTATTAAGCCATTGATCCATAACACTGTTTCACAACAATAAAAACCAAATAAGAAACAAAGAAATAAAAAGTTTAAAATAAAATAATAGAACAATGAAAGATGTGACTTCCCCATTGGGTCCCCAGCTCAATTTGCAGAGCCAGAAATGATACAGATAAATGTGTTTCTTTGCAGGGAATATATCTCATATAAAATAGGTAAACTACTCCATTCCAAAAACTAGAAATTACTTTATTTAACCCCAGAATCTTAATGTTAATGAAATTCTACTTTAGTTCATTCATCGTCATTCATCCCACTACTATATTTAGGAACCAGTCTGAGTTGTGCCCTCACATCTGAAACAAATGTTACATATAAAAAATGACATACGAGAAAGGAGCTGATGTCATGACAGTATGACGTGTGACCTCGGAGCTCCGAGATCACAGTTGACACTTTTGCCGCTGGACGGTCCATTTGGACCTGAACCGTCCCGAAGAGACAGTGACAGGGAAGAGTACATCTTGCTGATCTCAGGGACATCGCAAAGTCCCTGATTGATCCAAGAGAATCTCTTCTTGCCAGTGACAAAAAGCACAGCCTCAAGCTGCTGAAGTCGGGACAGCTCTGCAATGGGAAGAAAGCGGAAAGAGAAAGTGTGTTCATCTGGTGAGGAAATCTTATTTTTATAAAAGACTGCCCAAAAAGATTGAAGTTAAATTAAACTGGTAAAGAAAAGGAAATAAGCGGCAAAATTAAGCATTATTGGACAGCGTGTTATCTTTTTTTATTTTATTTTTTTCTATCGATGGAAGTTTTGTGAACATTTTTTTACTTTTTAAAGTGAAAGTATCAGATTTTCTTCTTCTATTTCTTTTTTTTACCTATGGATTAAATCTTTTCCTTTATTTCTAGAATACTGGTTGGGATTGATTCTTTCTTTTTATTTTGTTTCATTTAAGAACTTTGTTCTTCTAAGCCTGAAACATAAACAAGATATAAAAGGAATATAAAGAGGATAGTAATCTTAGAGGGAAAAGAAGTTATACTGCCACTTGGAGGTTGGAGGTTGAGACCTGGAAACATTGCTTTTTCTTTTTCCCCTTTGATCATTTTGACCTTGCACTTCAAAGGCTTCAGGTTGTTTATAGAGAAGATCATGGGTTGTTTACCCAGGTGCTCTCTGGATGCTTGTTGGTAGCTGGAAAGAAGTGAAAACAAAGATTTGTTTTTAAACTAGAATAGCAGTGTTTACTAATTGGAAAGATGGCACAACTTCAAAAAGAAACCATAACATTACAACAGATTATGTTTGGAATTCAAAAATTATTAGAAACAACAGAGAGAATTGAGAAGAGATGGGAAAATATTGAAAATATAAATTTTAATGTGGTAAAACCTGATGGAAAAATGGAAGTTATTCAGCAAATGGAAAAAGTGGAGGCTAGAGTCCTAAAAACCTAAGGGAACAATGAACAAAGAGGCAAGATAACCGTGGATATTGACAGTGAACTGAGTGTGGTTGGAGATGTAAAGAGTGGAACAAGGAAAGGGAAGATAGATGGAAAGGTGCTTTACTACAGATTTCAAGGTATAGAAGAAGAAAAAAGAGAAGACTGCATGGAGTTAAGGAGAGAAACTTTGACAAAAACACTACTGATAACCAAAGATAAGCTGATTAAAGAAGCTGATGGAGGGTTTTGAGATTTTACAAGATATGTAACAAGCAACAAGTTGCAAAGAGAAGTCCAAACAAATTTGATTAAGGAAATAACCAGAATACTAATTCCACAAATGGCAAAAGAAATAGGACTACACTATTACTGGAAAGACACAGGTTGAGATATGAAAATTAATAATAAAACACATTAAATTTAGTTAAAATTAGAGCATTATGTTAAAATGTAGTGATAATGATAAAGTCAGGTAAATAATTGATAATGATAACAATGTATACATATGTATTGGTTTGATAAGAGGAAATTTGGTATAAATTTTAAATGGTGAAAAAAGGGGAAAAAGTAAGTTAAACTTAGTCAAAATATTGTTAAATAAATGACTGATGATAATAATGAAATAATTTGCATTGACATCATAAAAGGGAAATTGGATATAAATTATAAACAATGATTAAGAAAAGAGGTCTAAAATTTTGTTATTAAACATAATTAATTTTTTATTTTGAATGTGTTATAAAGGTATAATGTGGTTGAATGATATTGAAAATAGATAAGGAATGCCACTAGGTGGTTTTGTTTTAAATTTTGGAATATTTGTTATAAAGGGACGTTAAAACAACTATAGTCATATGAAGGATGAGGTATGATGATAGCAATATATATAAATATATGTAATGTAAAATATATAACTTGATATGAATCATAGGTGATGACTGTGGAAGGGATGCATGAAAGTTCTTTGTAACCAATTGACACACTTTCTACAATTTGTAATGGAAGATGATTTTAAGGTGTTTGTTTGTGTTTATTCAAAAAGTAAAAAATATATTAAAAAATGATATACAACATGCACCATCACCATGTTGATATAATGTCTTGATCCAAATTCCCTAATAACCTATTATGTCAGCATTATTTAGATATTAAAGAGTGTTGCTCATCTAATAAACCACAACGTATAAGGATTTTTAGGTCACATAGCTGCTGTATACCGTGCCAACATCTTGGTACATCATACATAGAAATGAATACCACAACATTAAGTATGGCACATAATTTGCTTCAAGAGGATGTGTATTAGAGTGATGGGAAATGAGTGTTTTTATTTTAAAGGTTGTAGCACTATAGTAGATTTCCAATAGTTCCAAATACTGAAATAGATAATAACAAACTTCACACTGCTCTGAAAAGATATGCTCATTTGGTACTTGAATGAACTCAGCAAAGTAGAAGATCTACCAAAACCTTAGTTTTGTTCTACAGTGGAGAGAGCATTCTGAGATTATTGTGTCATTACTTCACTATGTTTATAGAGATACCAAAAACTTGACAAGATAGTCAGGCTTAGCAGGCAGTTTCCAGAAAATAGTTATTCTAACTGATCCTCTACTCTTGCAGTAGTAATTGAACTTCATGATGATCTGGCCATAACAAATTTCAATTTCTCCTTTCTAAGAGATTCTCCCTCTCACACCTAGGAGCAAATATCAGATCAGAGTGGTGTCCTAAGTAATAGCAATAGCATGTAGACATATATAACTCTTCATTATGCTTTGCAGCATTCTCTGAGTGTTTTACAAATGTCAGCATATTGCCCCCAACAATCTGGGTCTTCATTTTACCAACCATGGGATTGAAGGCTGAATCAGCCTTGAGCTGTGGGCAGAGTATACTGATATTATGTCTCTGAACTGAACCAACCAAGACCCCTTCCACATCCTCACTCTGAATAATAAAATCCTGCATTGAATCTCTTGACTCTCTCTCTCTCTCTCTGTGTGTGTGTGTCTCGCACGCGTGTGTGCATGCATATTATAAATTAACAGAAATTGTCACTTGTATCTGAAATAGTATAGGACAAGGGTGTCAAACCTGCGGCCCACGGGCCAGATGTGTCACATGCAGGCCACACCCACCCCAGCTCTGCAAAGGCTAAAAACGTTGCAATACATCACATCATGTATAGACTAGACTAGACTAGACTAGACTAGACTAGACTAGACTAGACTAGACTAGAATAGAATAGAATAGAATAGAATAGAAATCTTTATTGGCCAAGTGTGATTAGATACTCAAGGAATTTGTCTTTGGTGATGTGATGTCATGTGATTCAATGGAGTTTGACACCTGTGGTATACGGTTTCCTGCCTAAGGAGGGAGTTTGACTTGAAGACCTCCAACACCCCTTCCACTTCTGTTATTCTATTTGTGATTCTATTCTATTCTATTTGTGCACCTGATGATGTATCCTCCAATTTGCCCTGTATCTTCTATTGTTTCCTATGTATATAGTTTTCTCATTGATATTAGTATTTATTAGAAAAAGCTGGTATAATACTGGGAGAGGATTAACTGCATATTAATATAATTTGTGTTTCAACAGCAAAGCTTCTCAGTTTTTATTATGAGGCAAATAATGGATTAGTCTGTTTACTGTCTGCGGTAAAAGCATTTCATCTGAAAACTTGAAACTTGCAAGTATCTTAAAAGAGCCTATTACATGATTTGGTGTTTTATTGCAAAATGACATAGGCCAGTCCCATTTGTTTTACTTCCAGTCCTTAATATTCCACGTGGTCAATGTTTCTGGCATTTCCATTGAAATACTGGAGCAGGATCGCCTTGAAACAAGAATGCTGTCTGCTGGAAGCGTCAGGGATTACTTAACATGTAACATTGTTTTGAAGATTGTAAGTGTGATTTTCACAGAAGAAACATTTTCCAATCTTATTTGTAGTCTTGCCAGTTTGCCTGAAAAGAAGATGATTTGGTTAAATTGCCTTTTTTTCTACTTAGTACAAACTAGTTTCTATATTGGTACTGAAGCTTCTGTATACTATATGAACAACTTAAGGCACGACTACCTTTATATAACAAAACTGTCCACTTAACTTCTTTTATCTTCCAAATCCTTATTCTATTATCTTTTACATTGTCACATATGAATGCTTCCTGTTGAAATGAGAATTTCCTTCTTTTACAGTGACATATCTATAGTTTACTACATAGAATTACTCAAGTTAGATCAGCTTAATCATAGGCCATGAATGTGAGGTCGAGTTCTATGACAGAAAGATGGGATAAATATACAAGTAAAACAAGAAACGTAAAATCTTGTGGGTACAATTATTTAAAAACGTCTCTTGCCAAATTTCTATTGACATAAATGTCATGTCTACACAGCTGTATTTCTCCCCATATTATTTTAAAGGGGGTCCAGTCAGAGCATTTAAAAAGTAGTTTATGCTAGGACATGACTTCAACAAGCATGCTAAAGGAGAGAGAAGTATCTTAGTGATATGACCAAGAAAGCTAAAGTACTGGAGGTGGTATTTAGCCAGTTCTAACAGGTTCTGGAGAACCGGTAGTGGAAATGTTGAGTAGTTCGGAGAACTGGCAAATAGGCTGGCCCCATCCTCGCCTTCCTCCCAGCTGATCTTCTTTGGTTGCCCTCAACAGGAGAATGGAGCTTGAAAGCAGGTTAGTGGGGTGGGGAGGGAATGGCAATTTTGCTGTAAGCTTCCCCCAGGAGTGGGGAGAGAATGGAGATTTTGCAGTATCCTTCCCCTGCCTCGCCCACAAAGCCACACCCACAAAGCCATGCCACGCCCACAAAGCCACACCCACAAAGCCGTGCCATGCCCACAAAGCCACACCCACAGAACCAGTAGTAAAATTATTTGAATCCCACCACTGTAAAGTGCCTCTTTGGACTCTGGCCAAACAATGTTATCACATCAGGACCTCATGACTTTTACCATGTGAAACCTAGCCAGTGAGTGAGTAAAGATTATCTATAGGAGAAAGGATGAGAGCAACTGGATCTGGTTTTCGCAGAACATATGTGTATGAACAGAACTAAGCTAATTAAAAAACAGTTCTCAAGACAGATTCATAAGACTCTTTAACAGAACAATATAAGTTTATTCAGAAAGTTTAATGCTCTGAGCATGTTGTTTTCATAGTGAAAGAGAGAGCGAAGAAAATATAATTCCTGTAAGAAATAGGCTGAGAGGGACTATCTAAAGTCATTTTCCTAGTGACTTATAGCATTTCCTACAGTCATCCAACCATTATGCTCTTGATTTCACTTCAACAATTACTGAAGGTAAGAAAAATGGCCTATCAGCTTTTATATCAGGGAAGACAGTCCGGAAATGATAAGACAGAGTTCCTGGCTTGCTTTCTTAGATCAACAACCCCTAGTATTTAATAGGATAAAACACCCGTGGGTTGTTTCTCTCATATTCTCGCTGCTTAAGTAGGATAGGATAACATATTTGGTGATGTCATCACCAAATGTGCCTAACTTGAGTGAAATCTAAAAACTGGCAAGTTGGCAAGTAAAAATGTTGCCTGCAAAAACACATTAACTTATAATTTTTCACTTTAATGATATATAATAATTTTGATTTAGTTATTGCTTAGCTTAGCACAACAAAATATTTCAGCAGTAAAATGCTGAAGGGCCAGGTTCAGTTGTTAGTATCTCAAGACAGGATAAAAATAACTCTGGCCTTCCATTCAGGAGACTACTGCCAGGCAGTATTGATAATAATTAATGCTAATCATTATGCTATAATCAGTTACATTAATTTGTAGGATCCAATCTGAGTCAGTATCTGGGACCAGAAATTTAGTCTTCCAAATTCTTGTTGGAGTCCATCCTCAGGGAACCTCTCTCTACTGGAATGTGTGTTTTGGGTTATTGTATATGCTGTATTTATATGGTGCCTGACTGGGTGAGGCCTTTTATTGGTTGTGGGGTATTGATGGCCAGCTATTAAGTCATTGGCTGTTGTTTCCTTGTGCTGCCAAGATTTTGGTTCCTAAGTACTTGATCAGCTGATGGTAAATCAGCATTCCTATTCTCTGACAATGGGCTTCTATCATTTCCCTGGCTATCTTTGTACCTGCTCGGCCAATAATTTTAGATAATTGTGAAACTGAATATATGTACTTGCTCATTGCAATGTGAGGCTACCAATGAGTTTGGGTCTCCTCGTGTTACTGTTCACTTGTGTTCTTGCAATCTGGTAGTTAGTTTCCTTCCCATCTGTCTGACATAGTCTCGGGGCAATCCATGCAGGAAATCTGGTAGATTACATTAGAAATATCTCCCACTTCCAAAAAATCTTTGCAATGCATGAGTTCTCCTTATATGGTAGCCTCAGAGTGGTGGGTGATGCTCACTTGCAGATCTTGAAAGTTGCATTCTACTACTTCTGAATGTTTTTGATATATGGCAGGTGTATCTACATTCTGGTAGAGTGAAGTTCCCTCAGGATGGGCTCCAGCATGATTCTGAATCTTGGAAGAGTAAACCTCTAGTGCAGGTGACTGACCCAATTATCCCAGGACATGTATATTTGCCTTCATTCATATACTAATTTTGTATACAATTGCTTTCTATATGCTACGTAAGTAACATTGTATAGTGGAATGTACCTTATCTGGCAAGATATGAGTTTTATAGAAGAGTTTTATTTGTTATAGTATTTCAAATGCCATGAAATTCTGCAGTTAAAAAATGGTATGAAAATAGGATTGTAGCTTATTATCTTAAATAAACATAAAGATATATTGCTATGCCTCAGCAGGTGGCAGCACCTAGCTGACCCTTGTCTGATCTCAGAAGTTGAGCAGAGTTGACACTTGTTAGTGTACATGGGGATTGCCTACAAATCCTAGGGCTGTAACCTAGAAAGGAGTGGTCTGAGAAAACATCATGGAGAAAGGCAATTTCAATGGTAACACTATTCCATTAACATTGCTAGAAAAATTGTATGGATGCAAATACTAGAGACAAGTTTGACTTGATGCTGTTTTTTTTTTTAAAAAAATTATGTGCTACCATACTACCATAACAAAGAAAAAAATTTCTTTGATTTTTAAAAAAGTGTCTGAGTTTGCACTTTTTAAAATGTATTATACTGCAAATCATGTGAAGTGCCTAACCTCTAGGAATCTCTGTGTTAGAAATGTATATCAGAAGAAATTATAACTGATAGAAGAGTCAAATATTAAATCTTCATCCCGTTATTATCCTTCATATTAGCGATGTAAGAAGCTTAACAATTATAACTGTGATTGACTAGGTGGGCTCTAAAATCCTAAATATCAACTGCCAGAGGGATAATTATAACACATTAGCACCTGCATCCTTAGACAAGATTGACAACTCCCATCTAACATCTGCTTAATATCACTTTCCTACTTTTTCTTTCTTTTGAAACAAATAACAAAGATGTTCTTGAAAGATAACAATAAGTCAGCATTTGTGTTATACATGTAGTTGATTACAGTTACAAGTTATATTTGGCAGTGCTCCACTGCTGAAATTAAATAAGTATTAAACTGGGATTTTTAAAGGAGCTACAGTTATAGATGCATTTTAAAATCTTCCATTTAGATCCTCTGAAAATGAAAATATCACATAAGTGTACTTGATTGAATAATTCAGTGAATAGAATTGCAAAGCAATGGCTTCTTTATATTTTATTTATTTATTTATTCATTTATTTATTTTCTTATTTATCAAATGTATGTACTGCCTATCTCACTCTCATTATCAAACCAGGAAAAAATTATATAACTGGAAATGAGCAAAGTTTAGGAACTGTTGTACTCACGTATCAGAGAATGAGAAAAATCCATGCAAAAAATCCATACTTATCAAAGCAAAATATCCACACAGATATACTTGCAGATCAAAATCTGAAGAAGCTGTGACAGAGAAGTTCTGTTTTCATTTCACTCTAGCCTTTAAGGTCAAGTATAATGTATCTGGGAAGGAAATGCTTAGGTAATACTTTGAATTACCAAAAATCCTGTGTATTTGGGATTACAGTGATTTGTATCTTATGACTATATGGCTGGCTTCAAAATAAAACATTTGTTGACTGAATTACAGTGTTGATTCCTCTTTCATATGAAAGCAGATCTTTGGTCTAACATCCACTGCATTGTGGTGTGATTTGGAAAGGGATTGACCGCGCTTTGTTTTCTGAAGGCCTGGGTCCAAAGGTCAATTCACACACCCCAGTGCAGATTATGGTGCTTTCATACCCATAATGTTATGTACCATTCAAAACATGATCCAAGGAGTTGCTAATTAATCTGGTCATTGTTGTGGGAGCTGGAAGAAAAACCGTTCTGACATTCCTTACCATTCATTGAAAAAGTGCACCTTACATCAAATGTTTTCTACTATATTTCCCTCTCCAAGCCAATCACGGGCCTCTAGAATCCAGGAGCTCTTCGGGAAAAATGTGAGGTAGAGTTTGTCACAAATTGGTAAAGTAAACTCAACTGGTAAACATGAAAGTAAAGTTGCACGCCAACATTCTATGTAGTCTTCTAAGAAGAGAAATTATTGCCAGTGAAAATATTAGAGTTAGAGATTTTTATATTGAAGAGCAAAATATGATCTACTACATATGTGGACGTGAATCTTGGAAACACTTGAAACCACTGCAGTGTCAGGCCTGCAGCCATTTTTTCTTTTGGATCTATGGCCTGCCACACTTTCAATTATTCTAATATGCATTTTCTATTGTGGGAAAATGGAAGGGGAGATTGTAGGAGTGAGATGCGATGTAGCCATAACAAAATTCTTTCTAGAAAGCCAAGGCCATCTTTTGTCTTTGCACTTCTGCACCTGACTGGAACTGGATGGGTGAAACTGCCAGCATGGCAGTGGAAGATTGAACCATGTGATGGACTTGTGAGTGTGGATGCAAGATCTTGAACTTTCAACTAGGTGGGAAAACCGGGAAGCTTTCAAATTCGGGTTTCCCAGATGTCCCAACATGGCTCTCTTAATAAATTGGAACTTTGAGCAATACTTTACCTTGGACTCTGATTTACTTTTGGATGCCATTTGGAACCCTGACATGCGGCTTTCCTTGAGATCACACTATTGCTCTCTGAAGCTGCTACAAGTATGCACTCTGAATCACCTTTGCTCTCAAGTCCAGGTTTTTGCACAGCCCTACAAAATGTTATTAAGTAATGTGATCATAGTGACTAGTTAAGAATACAGTAGGAACCATACTAAATAAGAAGGCAATTGGAGAGATATAACTGGATTTTAAACAACCTAGAAACCCCATCACTAGTTTAGATGCTGTTATTTATACTATTTTCTCAAATAAATGCCTCAATTTGAGCCAGAACTCTTATGCAATTTCCTTCCTTGTTCCTCCTTTTTTGCTGTGCCAATGCATGTAAGTGTTATGCAGTGAATGTAAAACTAGCAGAATGCTGGCAACAATTTAAAGGTATGGACAAAGTGGTAGAAACAAATGCCATAGTAACCA
Organism: Thamnophis sirtalis; assembly: GCF_051295495.1. Classification (NCBI taxonomy): domain Eukaryota; kingdom Metazoa; phylum Chordata; class Lepidosauria; order Squamata; family Natricidae; genus Thamnophis; species Thamnophis sirtalis. The sequence goes on from NW_028261392.1 coordinate 29,157,914, forward strand.
GCTGTATTTGTCTTCTTCCAAGATACACTTATATTAGGTTCTTCTCTATCAGCCTTATCCAGTTTGAGTGCCTTCAAATGTGGGCTTCCATTTCTAGAATCCCCAGCCAATATGGAAACAGTTCAGAATTCTGTGAGTTGAAGTCCATGCACGTGGAAGGTGCCCAGTTTAAACAAGGTGTAACTTCATATTACTCTACATTCATAATAGTTTTTAGTTCCTGTAACTGTACCTCTGTCCATAACTACACAGACTTGGTATCAAAATAGTCATTCAATGGTTACATGAATCATGCTGGTCTGCCAATTCTAGGTATGCATTGCCATTAAGGAATAATAAAATAGCTGATTGATGAAAATGCAGAGTACTATATGCTTGATTATAGCTGGAAAGAATGTGAAAGAAGGAGAATTGCAGAGACTTGCTCTAGTCTTTCATTGCTTCTTCTGTAAAGCTAGCCTGGTGCATATTTATCATTCCATCTCATTCTGTTAGAAAGATTTTAACATTTAAACCTCAATAATTTTGCATCATTAAAAGAAACTGACTTAAAAAGGCATTCTTGAATATGTGGTAATTTCGGGATAAGAGATCTAAGCAGTCATATGCTGTTTAAATGAATTAATCAACTAGAATGACATAGTCCTGCATAATACCTTTGAAGATTTTGTGATATTTAGTGAGAGCCAGTTTGGTCTATTGGTTAAGGTACCAGGTTAGAAAGCAAGAGACTGCAAGTTCAAGTCCAACTTAGCCATAGAAGGCAGCTGGGTGATCTTGGCCCAGTCACTCTCCATCAGCCCAACTCACCTCAAAGGATTGTTGTTGTTGGAAAAATAGAAGGATGGTGTATTACATGTTTGCCATCTTGAGTTATTTGTTAAAATAATAAAGGTGGGAAATGATAGATAGATAGATAGATAGATAGATAGATAGATAGATAGATAGATAGATAGATAGGTAGGTAGGTAGGTAGGTAGGTAGGTAGGTAGGTAGGTAGGTAGGTAGGTAGGTAGGCAGGCAGGCAGGCAGGCAGGCAGGCAGGCAGGCAGGCAGGCAGGCAGGCAGGCAGGCAGGCAGGCAGGCAGGCAGGCAGGCAGGCAGGCAGGCAGGCAGGCAGGCAGGCTAAGACATACTTGATGTCTTATCCTGTCTGTCTGGGGTTGAGTTGGCAACCAATGCTGCAAACATACTACACATGATTAGAAGGACATTATCCTTTAAATCTGAACTACTGAACAGTCTTAAAAATAAATAAAGAGAAATCAAGTAATATATGAGGATGAATACTGTATTTTCAGAGTATAAGACACACCTTTTCCCCTCAAAAAAGAGCCTGAAAATCTGGGTGCATCTTATACACTGAATACAGCATTTTTTGCCTCCCTAAACCCTGTCCCTTCACCAAAATGGTCGTGCATAGCCTTTAGAAGGCTTCCAGAGTGCTCCTAGGGGCTGGAGAGGGCAGAAATGAGTGGAAAATGGGCCATTTTTTGCTCAATTTGGGGGGGGCAGCCCCCAGGAGCATTCTATAAGCCTCCTAAAGGCTATGCATGCCTTTTTTTGACAAAAATGGGCCTATTTTTGTGAAAAACGGGCTGGTTTTGCTAGTTTTGCCCCCTACCCCCCAGGATACTCTAAAAGCCTCCTAAAGGCTGTTCGTGCACTTTTTGAAAAAAATGGGCCAGTTTTCACAAAAAAACGGACTGTTTTGGGGAGGTCTGCAGAGTACAAAAACTTTTTTTAAAATTTGTCTCTTCAAAATCTTGGTGCATCTTATACTCTGGTGTGTCTTATACCCTGAAAAATATGGTAATTACTCCAAATAACTAATCGGCAATGAATTATGCAAGTTAATATAAACTTTTTGGATTTGTTCTTAAATTTATTTGAAGCAATTTTTCACATAAAACTGGCTACATTTTCCTTCCTTGATCACAAAATAGTCCTGAAGAAACTCTGATTTGTTAATATAACTTTTAATATAATGCTGAGTTTCAGCATAAGATGAAATACAAAAAGCAAAAAAGGTGGGGGTAGGAAAATAAAAGTTAAAGAAAAAACTAAAACAGGAGTGCAAAAAGAAAGGAAAAGAAAAGGAAAAGGGAGAAAAGAGTAACTTCCAATTTTCTTCAGAAGACATGTAAAATATATTGGCCTCATACTGTAACATCAATAATATACCGTATTTCTATAATCATAAACCTTTTTAATAGTCAAATCCCAAAATTAAATCCAACCAGTGATTACTAAGTAGAAACAAAGTTAGGAAAAGTCTTTTCTTTAATCAGAGTATTCAGTTTTGCCATTTTAGCCAATTCACCATTCTTCCATTGTTAGAATTTGTAAGCATTCCATATCTCTGTGAACAAAAGTCTTGCTGCTCTTGTCAAGTAAAGGAAGTCACACATTTTCCTTCAATCTATTTGTTCAAATCTAAAAGGGAAACCTTTGGTTTCAATTGAACATTTAAGAATTCTTTGAATTAAAATGCATACCTGATCTCAATATTTCCTAGCTTTCTTACACGTGTACTAAGATGATAGAAAGTACCTTCGCATTAGTTACATTTCCAAAACATATTTGGCACTTTCTTATACATCTCTAGCAATTTCTGAGTTGTTAAATACTAATGGTACATTATCTTATAAAAATTGTCTTTCAAACCAGAATTTAATGTAAATGTCCATATTTTACTATAACCCTTATTCTTCCATTGATCAAGCATTATATTATATACAAAAATTTTACCCATTTAATAATACAGACTTTGACATATTCATCTTCCATGTTCATTTTCAGTGAATCTTATCACCCTAGCAACAAGATGCTCATCATTAGTACACAAATCCAACTCAAAGTCAGCATTAATTTTGAAACCATTGCATTGCAAATTAAACCATGTTTTATTTTTATATTCCACTCTGAGTTGTTCTGAAATAACCCAATATTCTTGACTGCCAGGTTTCTCACTTTCAGCTAGTTTCTTGACAGTCAGCACACAAGCCTTTAGTTGTTAACCTTTCCTACTATATATCCACACACTGGAATGTGATCTAAGTTTTCCTTTTTCCATTTGGCATTGGTCTTAAACTAGAGGAGAAAAATCTCAGCTTGGCAAAAGTTCTGTAGCCTTTCATCCAAAAACATAGTGGCTTAAATGTGGAGAGGCAGGGAAATGTCTACCGTGTTTCCCAGAAACTAAGACCTCTCCGGATAATAAGCCCAATTGGGCTTTTGAGTGCATGCACTAAAATAAGCCTTCCCCTAAAATAAGGCCTTTGAAGCACCTGCGCAGCCAGTACCCACCATTTCCTTAGGGGGGAAGAGGGGGGACATGCCCCAGGTGCCCCACATGCACCTGCCATTCACACAAAACGGCCTTGCAGAGGCCACTCCCTCAAACCCTAGCTACCATGTCCCTTCTTTAAGTGGCAGAAACAAAAAGAGCAGCAGGCTCAGCAATGCACTTTGCACCCTCCCCTCCTTACCTACCAGTAATGGTGTGATGGTCGCAGCAGGCCATCCCAATGCTCACAAAGCAGTTGCTTTGCCAGTGCTGCTCAGGCCACCGCCTCCAGCAACCGTGGCCACTTTTGCAGCTGCAAAAGCAGCAGGAGGTCCAGAGACATGCCCTATACGTTGCTGGGCCTCCTCGTTGCTTCCCATACAAATAGCATGAGGTGAGGAAGCAAGGCAGAGGGGAAAGGAAGGAGGAACATGCCCCACACACCCACATGCACCTGCCATTCACACAGAACAGCCTCATGGAGGCCTCTCCCGTAAGCCCTAGCTACGGTGTCCCTTCTCTTAGTGGCAGCCACAAAAAGAACAGCAGGCCCAGCAACACACCTTGCATGTCACACTCCTCACACCCCTAGCCTTGTTGACCTGGGACTGGAGGGAGGAGGACTGGCCCCGGAGCTCCAAGGCCGGTTCAGGCTCTGTCTGCACAGTCATGAAGCAGGATCGGTGTGGCCGGTTCTTGCACACAGCATTGCCAGCCAGGATCAGGTCAGAGCCGCTGCTGGCTGAGATCTGTAGGCTGGATTCGGTGAGCCAGACTCACCGGTGCTGCTCGGGAGGAAAAGAGAGAAAGTAGGCATTGCGAGAGAGCCCATTTCTCATGTTCTTCTCCTCCCAGGCGATGGCGGCACATTCAGCTCACCGTATCTGGCCTGCTAATCTCAGCCGGCGAGGAGGAGTGGCAGGTGGGGGTGGCAGGTAGGGAGGGGTGGGGCAGGGGAGAAGTGAGACACGTGTCTTACCTGACTTCCAGTTCCATCACGTTTCTTGCCGTTGTGTTCAGGGAAACAAGTTGTACCGTAAAAAAAAACCTTCTCATGAGTTCAATCAATTAATTCTAACTTCTCGTTCCCGCACCAATAATGCAATGCATGCACAATACCTCCCGCCATGTGCCCCGCCCCCTGCCACCTGTGGCACGCATGCCATAGGTTTGCCATCATGGAACTAGGTTAAGGAAGAATGCTAATGACATAGAAGTGCCTAACCTTCTGATGACTCAGCAGTATAAAGAGAATGACCCTCTATTGAGGAAAAACGATCATACTTCAACTTCTGCTCAGTGATGTAATGTAAACATCTCACATTCACTGACCAATGGAGAGGAATTGCTGAATAGCAAATTAGGCAGTAGAACTAAGCTAGAGCTCTGGAATAAAGAATTCCACCAAATATGGGGTCGTTCTCTTGAGCATCAAACCTGAACTTTTTAATTTTATATAATAATACAAACTAGCCATTTCTATAACCACAAACCTACTTAATCAGCAAAACGCAGAATCAACGCTTCACTTTTTTCCACTCAAGCACAAAGTCCAAAAGTAGTTTCCAAGTAGAAACAAAATTGTGTTCTTTTCTGTAATCAGAGAGGTCAATTGGACCATCTCTGCTAACACCATCAACTTTTGCAGCCATTCATCCATTGTAAGAATCAAAGTGTCCTTCCAGCAAGTAATCTTGCTGCCATCCACATATATAATATCAAAGTCCCAATTTTTTTTCCAAATCTTTTTTGATTAAACCCAAAAGAAAAGTCTCTGGTTTTATATTTATATTCACTTTAAGAATCTTCTGTAGTACGATGTGAATCCTATTCCAATCTGGCAGTGATAGGCGGCAGCAGCAGCAATCCCCGCTGCCTAGAATGGGCCAGAAATGGTATGTGCAGGTACTGAAAACAGGGCATGCAGAGGCCGAAAATGGGATGTGTGGAGCCCAAAAATGAGGCACACAGAGGCCAAAAACAGGACATGTGAGATGGTGATAGGCAGCAGCGGCAACGGCAGCAATGGGCAGCAGTAATCTCCACAGTCTGGTACAGCTGATCGGTGGTATTCCAGGAGGTCGATCTAACCACCAATCAGCTGCTCATGCTGAATCAGCCTGTGATAACATGCTAAAGTTGACCAGGCTGTTTGCTGTTTGCTACAAGGATGAAAGCCAGATATATACCGATGGATGCTGGGAAGCAGAGGCAGAATTTTTTTCTTGTTTTCCTCCCTCAAAGCTAGGTGCATCTTATGGTCTGGAGCATCTTATAGTGTAAAAAATATTTATTCCAAACTCTTAGGATGGCATGTCTAACAAAATGATTATTAAAGTCAACATTTATTTTAACCTTGTCATACCATAAATAGCCCTGCCACCCAAATCTTAATTCATGATCCTCTAGTTCAGTGATGGCGAACCTTTTTTGGCTCGCGTGCCAAAAGCGGGGGGGGGGGGAGTGCAGGAGGGTCATGTACGGGTGTGCCACACCCATAGTGCTATGTGCACGACCCCAGCGTGCATGCTCTGATGATCAGCGCTCCCCCATTTTTGGCATGTTTTTTTGCCCTACCCAGGCTCCAGAGGCTTTATAGGAGCCTGGGGAGGGCAAAAACAGCCTCCCCCACCAACCGGAGGCCTTCCAGAGGCTTCAGGAGCTTCCCTAAAGCCTCCAGACCGTGAAAAACTGGTCCTACGGGCAAACCGGAAGTTCAGGAATAGACTTCCGTTTTGCTCGTAGGGCTGGTTTTAGTCCTCTGGAGCCTTCAGGGGCCTTCAAGAGGCTTCCCTGAAGTCTATGGAGAGCTAAAACAGGCCCTACAAGAAAACCAGATGTATGTTCGTGAATTTCCAGTTTGCCCATAGGGCCGGTTTTTCACACTCCAGAGGCTTCAAGGAAGCCTTCGGAGGGTAAAAAATGGCCTCAAAATGACAAAGCCAGCTGGCCAGCGCACGTATGCATGCTGGCCAGCGCACGTATGCATGCTGGCCAGCCAACAGGGCAATGCCTCGTATGCCCTGACAAATGGCTCCGCGTGCCACCTGTTCAAGTAACTTCTAATTTGTAGATTCACCCACTCTTTTTACCAGACCAAACAACAAGCACTGAAATACAATTTCAAATCTGATAAATCTAGACCTCCTCTTTCCTTAGCATCTTGCAATGATTTGTATCTAATTATTGTTTTTTTTTCCCTTGCTATATAAACTTAAAATATCCATTTGCCATTGTTTAAATGGAGTTTCCATTACACGTATTGATAAAGTCTGAAACAAAAAAGCATCTTTGGTAAAAACATTTATCTTAATCACAGAGATTCTACCCAATAGTGATAGCTGCAATTTATCCCATCTTAGTAAATCCTTTTTTATATCATCCCAAAGAGGCACAAAATTGTTTTGAGACAGTTTAGCATTTGCCCTAGGTGACATCTTAAAGAGGCAAGGCAATGAACCTTTAATGGAAGAATTGGGAATGCATTCCATCATTTCTGGTTCTTTACGTCAAGAGTTTCTAACAGTACATTCCTAGAACAATATGACGTCACAATGGATTTTATACTATACTCTGATGCGATGGTATAACATGAGCCTATGACTATTAGTATTAACTGACTTTTTTCAGTTTCTTTTTTACATAGGTTATGGATTTTTCATAACAGTAGTCATTGTGGATTATCATACTGACCTAAAAATTAATTTAAATATTTAAATATTTTAAACTTAGCCTCCGAAAGAGCTGTTTAATCTGCATGTTAACTATTAAATTACTTGATGGTTGAAAGCATTTGTGCTTCCTACATGTGAAGTGTGAACACCCCAGCTGGTAAATATTGATTACGTTTGTATTAATCATTTCAGGGCTAGAAAAGAGATGAAAAATATAGCCTATAAAAATAGGCTATCATCTATTTATATGCATGATGTGAGAATTATTATATCTCTAACCATTATCATATGGTTAGATTATATTATAGATACACTCACAGCACAATTTTATTCCCAAGAAAGCCTCAATTCCAAGTGTAGTGTAATACTGTAAAACAGGGGTGTCAAACTGGTGACCCACGGGCCGGATGCATCATGCACAGGCTACGCCCACCCCAGCTTTGCGAAGGGGGAAAATGTCACAAAATGTCACGTGACGGCAACATGACATGGCGAGTTTGACATCCGTGCTGTAAAATATTAGTTTTGACCATGCATCTAGATGATTACACTGCAACATAATATCTGAGTTATTAGGTTAGAAAGGTTACTCTGATTTTAATATATCCCTTTTTGGATCCATGTTATCAAGTAGTGATTCAATAAGGCAACATTAAATTTACCATTTTTTTTAAAGAAAGTGCTTCAATAAAATATCCCATAAGGCTAGACTGCAATCTTATTATAACTGAAGGAAAGGGAGTTGGCTCAACTATCAGTAAATACTATATGCATGGGATTTTTGGATTACAGCTCACACTACTATTAAGCTTTGTGTGTAGTTCTGTCTTACCCCTTCCTACTTAATTGATTGCAGGTCTCAAAAAATGATATCACAGCACTTCATCATCAATCAGATTTGAGAAAATAATGCTGCCGCTGGGGCACAAAAATGCTGCTGAGATTTAGATCACAGAAAATGAAACAAATAGGCAAATAAGCAACAGTTTCCACAATGTGCCAAACATGGGGAAAGGAATCAAATTAGCACTGCCAAAAATTTCAATAAAACCTGCTGTAGCTTCGTGTCATTTTTTGATTGAAATCTGTTGGATTTGCCACCAAATATACTTAAAATCAGTGTGCTTCTCTTTCCAAAGGCAGCTGCTTCTTTTAGATAATATGGCATGTCTCTTTAAAACACTGATCTTAAATACTACAGGTCGGCCTCGACTTACAACAGTTCATTTAATGACCAAAGTTACAATGGCATTGAAAAATGTCACCTATTACCTATTTTCATACAACTTTTGAAGCATCCCCATGGTCACATGATCTAAATTCAGAGACTTGGCAACTGATTCATATTTATGACCGTTACAGTGTTCTAGGGTCATGGAAGCAGGTTCGGACAGTGAGAAGGTTGGGGGGGAACATGGGCCAGTCCTGGAGTCTGGGGAAGGCTCTGATGAGGGCTCTGTGTCAAAGGCAGAGAGGGGGCCAGAGCCATATGCCAGTTATCAGCTGCCTTCAGAGTCAGGCATCAGTGAGGCAGATGAACAGCTGGAGCCTGTTTCGAGTGTGCACATGCGCAAAGTTGCCAGATGAAGGGAACTGCTAAAGAACAGGGGTCGACTTGGGATTAAGGCCACAGGTGGATGATGAATGGCCCCTCCCAGAGGAAATAAAAGAGGAGCTAAAGGGGAGTGGAGTTTGCAGGAGATAATTAGTTTGCTTAATTGGTTTGTGACTCTCTGAAACTCCTTGCCAAGTTTTGGCAGACATCGGCCTGTCAGCTCTCCAAGCCAGATAAGGTCTGTGACTGTAAATCCTCCCTTGAAAGACTTTGTTGGATGTGAATGAGCAGAATTCACAGTAAATTAATAAAAGGAGTTTTTGTCGGGTCAAGGAGTTTGCTTCATGCTCCTGGGAAGCCTAGGTCAGAACAAAATTCACTTAACAAATGTCTCACTTAGCAACATAAATTTTGGGCTCAATTTTGGTCATAAGTTGAGGACTACCTGTATTCTAGATCGATTTTTAAAGTTAAATGATTCAGACAAAGTTTGATTTCTCCCCCTTCCTTGCTTTGCTGATACAGTTTTAGAATACTGTTTAGTTTTATGCCTCTCACTTCTTTGACATTGTTCTGTAAGTGCTGTCTTCCTAAGAATAATATTTCTTCCACCATGGGTATTCTGCTATAGTTGTTCCATCTCCAAATATGTTTTTTTCACTATATCCACATGTCAATCAACACCTTCTTTTAAATGAGCAAATGACAGGCAGCAGAATTCAAATTAAGGATAACAGAAGGTTTTTTCCCCCCACTGAAACCTCATTGCTATGATATAAAAAGTATATCTGCATTAGAAATTGGAGTGATTTGCACAGCTGAAATCTATTGTAAGATATTATTTTTACAGAAAACAAATATGCCCACTATCCCAAAGAAGATTTCTTGGGGGGGAAAACGACTAACAAAAGCAAATATTTATTGTACCATAGTATTCCAGAAACCCCTGAGGCTTCTCTGTTCACTTTTATGATAGGGGAAGCTCTCCTGCAAATAGCAAATGGTGGGATTAACATATATTCATTTCATTTTTTTAATTTATTAATTTATTAGTAGAACACTTGTTTATTTTTTATTACATTTTACTTCGATAATTAAGACTAGATTTCTGGAGTCTCTGAGCAGCCTATTCTGTTATAATTACAAGATTTTTAAAAAAAAAAACTTCAACTAATATAATTTTAAAGCTTCAGTCTGATGTCACTATGTTGGATTAGCATGAATTTACTTGTTTCCAAATACCATTTTTATTAGCCGTATTTTTATAATGGTCTGAAAATGTAAAAGAAGAAAATGATATCTATAGGGGGATTAGCTGTTTCTTTCTTTACATATAGTCTTCTTGAAATTCTAAGCATATCAAAATTAATCAACATGTACTAATAATCACTCACTATTTAATAATTTATTATAGTGAGTTGAGTTGCCTTGGCTTTAGGGATTGAGAAATATTGATTAAACATATAAGTGTATTATATTTGATCATGGAAGCATTGAATGTGAGTTGGAGTTAGGAGGTACTGCATTTAGCTCTTGCTTTCAACCTCTCTCAACCCTAACCCCAAGCAATAGGAAATATTTTATCTTATTAGCTTGTTAAACTATTCAGTTAGTACACATAGACACAAAAAGAGAGAGAGAGATTTATAGTATATCTATCACATTTGTTTGGTACAAGTGACATTTGATCATGTTTCCATTTTATATTTGCCAATATCACTAGGAACAGGAAATGAAGTATACTACAATTCTGAAAATTAATTTAAAAAAAAATCAAAAGCAGCTTTACTATGATAATTAATTTGCTAAATTCATAAATAAACAAACATGAGTTTAGACTACTCCTATATCAGTTGTTTATATTAAATACAGATAAAATAATGGCACTGTGGTGTTTATTGTAGGTTAAATACCATTTTGGAAGCTTGTTACTCTGCCACTTGTACTGAACATTAAACTGTCCATATATTAAATGTATACAGAAGAACTAGACAAACTTCTGATCCTGTGATGCACCAAAATTTGTTTCAGTTCCTTTGGCATTTGTGGATACAGGTAACAATAGGTTAAAAAATAAATCACCTCTTTCTATTATTTATATCTTGCATTAAATATTAAATTAAATATTAAATTAAACAGTATATCATTTTTCTGGACCCTTTGGTGCTTGAATTAACTTCATAACTTGTCAATAGTACCATTATCTAGGCAAGTTCCATTCACTATTTAGCAAACTGTTAGTTTTATGAAATATTTTATAACTTATTAATATACCACATTATTCATAAAAATATACACCCTAATTCTAACAAGGTTATTCATGAGTAAGTCTATAAAATTATGCAGCAGTGATATATAGATTATTTGGGAACATGATGAGTTTTTGCTGCAAGAGAGGCCTGTCAGATTTGAACTCTAATAAGCCCTAAGACGACCTTGTGAAACCAATCAAACAAGTTGCTTTCTATGAGACATATTTCACAATGGTAACTTGTAATTGGATTGGAACTAATATTGTATTACCTTTAAAATGGGCCAGTATTATGGAGTAAAGCGTATAAGATAAAGGAAATAGGATGTAATTTCTTTTTTCTTTAAATAATTTAGTACAAGCTGTTTTGTTGCAACACAAGAAACCACTAAATTATTTTTTTCCAAGATGCTGTTTTAATGTTTGTATTGATGTGTCAAAACTTAAGAAGTGCAAAGTTAAGATGGCAATATAGTGATGTTAAAATATATTCAGCACCTGCTGTATCAAAACACATTTTTTTAAAAAACAGATAGAAACCATATGTTTCTTCTTTGGCTGTGAAAAATAAACAGATGCTCTAAAACACTCATATTGGAAGCATTTAAAAAAACCCAGAGAAATGGAAATTCTGAAAAATGATGTGTAAGAAAGGCGGGGAGGGGGAGTGGTAATGGCAAGTTTACAAGGTTTCCTATTAAACAGTCACAAAGTATGGACTTAAGTGTTTCTCACTTACACTTTCTCATTCACACTCAGAAAGAAAATAATACAGTTAAAAACTGTTTAATCAGGGCTACTATAACTGGGTTTAAGAACTCCAAATAACCTTGAGATGGCCACATAGATTTAGAGATTTATACATCTTTTGGTTGCAGTCTGCACTTTTTCAGCTCAAATAAGGTAGCCCGTTCTTGATCACAAGGTTCAAGAACATAACTCCAAATAAGGGGCATTTACTGCAAATGCCCACTCATTTTTCAATGCCATGGTAAACATATATGTGAAATTCGATTAGAGGTGATGTCTTAACCCATGTGCTTTTTACGTGTAGAACCAAGCTTTCTGTAGGGTGCATGTATTTGCCCTAGTCTTCAAAATACATGATAATTTGTATGAAGAAATGACCCATCACACAGGTAATTCACAGGGCTAATTTTCATTCACTTGTCTCTAAATCATCTGTCACTCTATTATTTAGGAATAGAAGGTTGGTGTGGCTGGTAGGGAAAAACTATGGCTACCTGATGTTGCAACGGTAGAGAGAAGATGCTGTGGCATGTTGGTACAATACTAAAACATAATGGAATGATTGAACATGCTAGCCTACCTACTCGTCTATAAAACAGGATACTGTACCTGGGTTCCACCACAAAATCGCGGAGGACAAAATCGCGCTCGACGAAAGCGCGCATTTGACGTCATCACAGCGCGACGAAAACATCGCGCTGTGATCGAAAAATGTAAAAATAAAGCTAAAACCTTCCCCTAACCCCCCCAAACCTAACCCTAAACCTAACCCTAAACCTAACCCTTAACCTAACCCTAAATCTAACCCTAAACCTAACCGTTAACGTAACGAAAAACCTAACGCTAACCCTTAACCTAACGCTAAACCTAACGCTAACGCTCTAAACCTGACCCTAACCCTTAACCTAACCCTAACCCTAACCCTTAACCTAACCCTTACCTTTATGTGAATCGGCTTGCTTTAATTTTAATTTTATTTCAATTTTTAATTTTTTTCGTCGCACTGTGATGACGTCACATGTGCGCTTTCGTCGAGCGTGATTTTGTCCTCCGCGCTTTTGACGGGTCACGCTGTACCTGGAGTCATGTTCTTATAATTTTTACTGAAAACAATTTAAAAATCCAGAAGATAGTCATAAAATGTACAATAATAATGCACAGAGAGGTGAATATGAATATACTCATTTCAATGAATACGAAATATGCTTTTTAAAGAGATGCTTGCAAATTTGGCTAATCTGCGTGAAGATGCCACCTTCATTACTGCATGTTTCCATCTAGATTTTCTGCTATCTGCTTTTCTTTGGTTCAGAATAAAACAATGTTGCCATAAGCTCTATACCCATGATGCTGAGCCTATGACACAGGTGGCACGTGGAGCCATAATTGCCGGCATCGTCCGCTGGCCAGCTGATTTTTGGCCTTCCAGAGGGCCACGGAAGACCGTTTTCGCCCTCTTCAGGAAAGCCTCTGGAGCCTGGGGAGGGCGAAAAACAGTTCATTCCCGAACTTCCAGTTGGGCTATTGGGCTGTTTTTCATTCTTCCCAGACTCCGGAGGCTTTCCTGAAGCCTGGGGAGGGTGAAAAATGGCCCAACAGGCAAACCGGAATTTTGTTCCTGAACATGGGCTGTTGGGCCATTTTTTGCCCTCTCCAGGCTTCAGGAAAGCTTCCAGAGCCTGGGGAAGGCTAAAATTCTCCCCCACGGGGGGCGGGCGTGTGCATACATGAGGTCTGTGCACACATGCACAAGTGTGTGTATGTGGTGGTCGTGCATGCACACACACTTTTTGCACACCTTTAGAAAAAGGTTAGTCATCACAGCTCTATGCCAATTTCTATACTTCCTCTATGGTCTATTCTGTGTTATTAAATTATATTGTCCTGATTTCTGAATGTGCCAATCATTAAAAGGCTGGTTTCCTTCACTGACTTGTCTGTCTGTCTGTCTGATATCTATCTATCTATCTATCTATCTATCTATCTATCTATCTATCTATCTATCTATCTATCTATCATCTACTTATCTATCCTTATAGATTCATTCTATATATTTTTCATTACTTCCCCATAACCCAACTGAATGCAAAATGAAATACAAACAAATCAGAATATAAGACCTGGGAATAAAATCACAACGAAAGACCTGGGAACTTCTATTACAATCTATTACAACCATAAAACATCCACCAAGGAAGAGAACAGAACTTGGTGAGGATTTACATTAGGTTTGGCAATCATCTACCATTTCAAAATCTTTAGTGGTGATTTCAGAAAAAACATGATCTAAAACTTTGTTTTCTGTTTGAATAAAACTTTTTAAATACATTTTCTCTCCCATTTGAAAGTTTGATAAATTAAGTTATTGTTCACTTGAATGTAATGAGGCATTGGATGTAATGACAATCATATAATATACAATTCACGGATATATAAAATATTATTTAACATTTATATTATGCTCTTTCATTCCAAAATCCCTGCTTCCCTAAATCTTGAATCTTTCAATATGCAATTCTGTCCTGAAAGGAAATTAAAGAATAATTGTCCAATTTATGTAGTCTCAATTGCATATTGGAAACATGTTTCTGCACTCACATCTTATCATAGAAAAGTCATTATTATTGCACAGGTGAGTGCTATATGAATGTTCGGAATGTATAAAATTCCAAGAAAATCAGTTGAAATATGGTCAGTCCACTGCTGAGGAAGGTGAAGCTGTTACTGGCATCTTGAAGAAGCTATAATGAACTCATGTCATCACACAAATGAATTGCCTAATTTGTGTTATTTGTATGATGATGTCCTGATGTAGATTATATTTGCCTACCTTTTCCTCCTGCAGATGACAATGGAAGTTGAATTTCACAACTTCACCTACCCTGAACCAATATTATTGATAGCATTAATATGCTATTAGTGCTGAGCTATAAATTCTGAGGCACGTATAGCTGCAGAAATCGAAAAACTGTTTTGCAGATACCGCTACTTACATAGACTGATAGTTTGGAGCTTAAATGATAACTTGGACCAGTTTGTCAGCTTACATTAATCAGTTTCAGAAAAGCACAAGTAACAGACCAGATTTATTAATTATTTTATTATTTGTTAACTTTCAAGGCAGCATATGAAGCAATTGCTCTTCCAATTCAATTCAAAACAATATTTTCCCCCTAATCAGTAAGCAATTTACAAGGAATACATAGGATTAAGAGCTGTAATATAAAAATAATTTATGTTTAGAAACTGTTAGGGTTGTTAACTACAGACTTAAAAGAACAAGATCTATTGATCTAAGAGATAGCAACTGTCCCAAAATCACCTCATGATTTCCATTCTAACGGTGGCTTGAACTTTGGTTGAAAATTTTAACCATTATACCATGCTGGCTCTCAGGTTTGTGATTTGAAAAATAACATTTTAAATAAGGGTTTGAGGGAGGAAATATGATAATCAATAATGTACTGGAGAATGGAGAGAGGACTGTATTCTTCCCCTCATATCCAGCTAGTCCTGGGTCTTCAATGGCACTTGTATGATTTTTTGTACTTTCACTGCATGAAGAATTACAGCTCGCAATGGCAACATTTGTCTTCAGATGTTTCAGGATTTTGAATTCTTCATTGAGTGGAGGTCTCTTATTCTCCTTTTTTCAAAAGAGTCCAGA
The DNA here is from genome assembly GCF_051295495.1 of Thamnophis sirtalis. Classification (NCBI taxonomy): domain Eukaryota; kingdom Metazoa; phylum Chordata; class Lepidosauria; order Squamata; family Natricidae; genus Thamnophis; species Thamnophis sirtalis. Next base: position 29,173,100 of record NW_028261392.1, read on the forward strand.
TCATTCCCTTCTGTTCTCTGACATTTATGAATAATTAAGTTCCAATTTCCCCCCTTATTTTTTTTTCTTTTGCCCTTCTATAATAAAATGTGCAAAGCTCCTCACCGTTAGCTAAGACAGGCCACATTCATAAATGTCTTCTATTTGGCAAGAATAACATAATATAGTTTCCCCCTGTGAATCAATGCTGCCATTTATATTATTTCTGTAGCCACTGTATAGGTTTCTATTTGATCTTTCCCTACACTCTCCCTTTTGCTTGCTGTTTTTACTGTATTTAGGAAAGAAATCCTTTCCTTGTTTAGGTTCCCTGATCTCATTACTTTGCATTTCTCTATGCTTAATTGAATAAAGCACTTGTATTCCTTTGAGCCCATTATAACAGAATCATTTTGTCATTTTGCCTTTCTTTCTATTGATTTCTGTGTTAAAATATTAAAAAACAAAATGTTTTTTATCTGAACATACTACTTCTAGCTCGCAGCAGAAGCTATGATGCTTATCTAGATGTTAGGGCAAATCCATCTTTTAAAAAATATCTCTCTCATTTGCTGATGTTGGAACTCATCCATCCTCATATCTAGATCAAAATCTAGTTATAAAAATGATGTTGCATAACAGCAACATGTGATATATGGCTTTCTTTTTTCTTCTGAACACCTTGCTTAGTTTACAATAGTTTGTAAGCCATTATTTTTCTTCCACAAGCAACACAAACTGGCTGAATAAGAGAACTGCGTACATTATATAACCATCTGTGCAAGCAAATTCCTACCATTTTATACAATCAGTTAATGCCAAGAAAAGTAATGTGCAACAACCAGCACTTAAAATATAAACTTATGTGATAATATTTTTACTGATTGTTTAATGAAATGGTATAGTATTCCTTTCACATGGTGAGGTAATGTAAGGAGGTTGGGGCCATATGTATTTCTGGGGAACTACATAGGAGACCTGCCAAAATTCTCTTCTTGTAACTTCATCTTGAAATTTCCAAGAAGGGAGAACTCTAAATAGACTCTCTCTAGATATCTGCACTAAACTGATCTGGGAAGACACTGTCTGATATATTGTGGTACTGCTCTGTGTAGGGCTTCAAAGCTAATGACCAGCTCTTGGAACTTCAAGTGTGTGCGTGTGTGCTCAGCGAACCGGTAGGAACACCAGTAGGAACCCATCACTGGATTGAATGTGGTTTTAGTGATAAAAGACTGCACACAAAATAATCCAGATGACAAAAGAGAACATAATAAATTTTGTTTTCCTTCTCTCTCCCTCTCTCCAAATAAACTGCCTAACTAGTTTGTTTAGTTTAGTTTAGTTTTATTGATCTTGTATGCCGCCCACTCCCGAAGGACTCTGGGCGGCTTACAATAAACAAGGGAAGGGGATAATACACAAAACAACATGTTAAAATACACAAAAGTCACAATTTCCGAGGGGCTGGATATTTCAAAAGCCCCCTGGCCTGCTGGAGCAGCCAGGACTTAACGGCTTTGCGGAAGGCCGGGTGGGTAGTAAGGGTCTGGATCTCCACGGGGAGATCGTTCCAAAGGGCTGGAGCTGCGACAGAGAAGGCTCTCCCCAAGGGAGTCGCCAGCCGACATTGGCTGGCAGATGGAATCCGGAGAAGACCTAATCTGTGAGATCTAATCGGTCTATGGGAGGTGATCGGCAGGAGGCGGTCTCTCAGGTACCCAGGTCTGATGCCATGAAGGGCTTTATAGGTAACGATCAGCACCTTGAAGCGGATCCGGAGACTAATGGGTAGCCAGTTCAGTTTGCGGAGGATAGGTGTGACGTGGGTGTACCTAGGCGCACCCACAATTGCTCGCACGGCTGCGTTCTGGACCAGCTGGAGTCTTCGAACACTCTTCAAGGGCAGCCCCATGTAGAGCGTGTTACAGTAATCCAGTCTTGAGGTCACAAGGGCGTGAGTGACTATCTGAAGGGCCTCCCGATCCAGGTAGGGTCGCAATTGGTGCACCAGGCGAACCTGGGCAAAGGTCCCCCTGGTCACAGCTGACAAATGGTGTTCTAAAGTCAGCTGGGGATCCAGGAGGACTCCCAAATTGCGAACCCTCTCTGAGGGGCATATAATTTCACCCCCCAGCCTGAGAGATGGAATATTTGGCCAATCTTTGGGAGGGAACATCAGTAGCCACTCGGTCTTGTCTGGATTGAGTGCCAACTTGTTTACTCTAACAAGTAAGACCCTAACAGCCTCCAGGCACTGGCACATCATTTCTACTGCTTCGCTGAGTTGGCACGGGGCGGACAGATACAACTGCGTATTGTCCGCATATTGGTGGTACTTAATCCCGTGCCAGATTACAACTAAATTGTAACCTAAGCCTGGAAAAGAGCTGATGTGATTCCCATCTTCCCATCTTCAAAAAAGGAAAAAAAATAGATCCAGGAAATTATAGACCTATCAGCCTGACCTCAATACCAGGAAAGATTCTTGAAAAAATAATCAAGCAATGAATTAGTGAACACCTAGAAGTAAACAAAGTAATAGCCAAACACCAACATGGGTTTGTCAAAAACAGATCATGCCAGACTAATCTTATTGCATTCTTTGACAAAGCGACAAAATTAGTGGACTGGAGGAATGCCGTCAATACAGTTTACTTGGACTTCAGTAAAGCATTTGATAAGGTGGACCATAACCTACTACTAGATAAAGTAGAATAATGTGGGTTAGATAGTATCACCACCAGATGGATTCCTAACTGGCTGACCAACTGCACTCAACATGTAATCCTCAATGGAACTGCATCTACATGGAGGGAAGTATGCACCCGAAGGCTCTGTTTTAGGCCCAGTACTCTTCAACATCTTCATCAATGATCTGGATGAGAGAATAAATGGGGAACTCATCAAATTTGCAGATGACACCAAGCTGGCAGGAATAGCCAACACTCCAGAAGACAGGCTTAAGATACAGAAGGATCTTGACAAACTTGAACATTGGGCACTATCTAATAAAATGAAATACAATGGTGAAAAGAGTAAGGTTCTACATTTAGGCCGAAAAAATGAAATGCACAGGAACAATATAGGTGGTACCTTGCACAATAGTAGCAACTGTGAGAGGGATCTTGGAGTCCTAATGGACAACCATTTAAATATGAGCCAGCAGTGTGCAGCAGCTGCCAAAAAAACCAACACAGTTCTAGGTTACATAAACAGAGGGATAGAATCAAGATAACGTGAAGTGTTAAAACCACTTTATAATGCCTTGGTAAGGCCATACTTAGAATACTGCATTCAGTTTTGGTCGCCACAATGTAGAAAAGATGTGGAGACTGTAGAAAGAGTACAGAGAAGAACAACAAAGATGATTAGAGGACTGGAAACTAAAACATATGAAGAATGGTTGCAGGAACTGGGTATGTCTAGTTTAATTAAAAGGACTAGGGGAGACATGATAGCAGTGTTCCAATATCTCAGGGGCTGCCACAAAGAAGAGGGAGTCAAGCTATTCTCCAAAGCACCTGAGAGTAGGACAAGAAGCAATGGGTAGAAACTAATCAAGGAGAGAAGCAACTTAGAACTGAGGAGAAATTTCCTGACAGTTAGAACAATTAATCAGTGGAACAGCTTGCCTCCAGAAGTTGTGAATGCCCCAACACTGAAAGTCTTTAAGAAGATGTTGGATAGCCACATATCTGAAACGGTATAGGGTTTCCTGCCTAGGCAGTGGGTTGGACTAGAAGATCTCCAAGGTCCCTTCCATCTCTGCTATTGTATTGTATTATTGTACTGAACCACAAACTGTAGGGTAGGCATCCCAAGATAGCATTTGTGGAATACAGGTTGTCTACAACTTATGATTAGATTTCTGGTTATAAATCATTATGGTTGTAAGTTGAGGGACCCACATGACCAAACCCACATGATTTCACTTTTTTCATGGCAGTTTTTAAGCAAATAACCATGGTTGTTAAGCACGTGCTTCACTTGTAAGTGCAAATCCATTCTTCCAAATGGGTGGGGGTTTTTTGCCAGAAACTGGCATACAGTGTCAGAAACTGTCCTAAACCTTTGCAGAATGTGGCCATGTGATCCCAGGATTGTGGGGTGAGGTGTCACAATATTTTACAACAGCTAGAAGTGCTTTATGTTAAATGTCTGGTTGTAAGTCAAAGACTATATCTAGTGCTCTGAAAAGGAACTCTTGATGTTAAGAATGGCATGTAGTGACTCTGTAGCTTGCCTTCACTGTACTCTACGGGAATGCACAGATAATTTTAAAGAAGTTATGCAGGAATGGTTAATGAAAATGAGCAACAACTCAATCCTGGGAAAGGAGGAGGCATGAGAATGGCATTCAAGATAACCTTCTTTGAGTTTGTTTGGTATAAGAACAGGGAGAAAGAAACTCTGGCGGGCTCTGTTATTATTCCTATAACAATCAAGTAACATTCCTGTAACAGTTTTCTGACTGGCATACCTCAAAGGGCCCTCAGGAACTTTTCTTGTCTTTTCTCACAAAACTCATACTATTGAAAGGATTTCAAATAACATTTCTCTATCGTACTGGCCAAAGTGCTTCTAGTTCAGCAAATCCCTAGGGCATCAAACATTGGCTCAATTGGAGTTCCTTTCACATCCACTGAGAGTTTTCTAGGTGAAGGGAGTTTGTCAAATGCTAAGGGATTGTTTGCACTGTGTTGGATGTTCTTCTCTCTATAGTACCACATGTTGAGGGACTGTCAGTCAAGATACATGTTTTAGCCCATATCTTGCCCATTGTGGTAGTATTTCAGCTACTTCTAGAGAAGAATGAAGGAATCTTCATCATCAGCAATGGCCACCTACATATCTTCATCCAGGCAAATTGGAATACCTCCTCACTCTGGTAAGTCATCTCCATGGAGAAAAATCAAAGCTAAACTAAATCAATTTGCATGATCCTCCTGAAAAGGTGACTTTCTCATATCAATATCAGAGAGCCCACCACCCTATTCTACTATTTTTCAATTTTGTTTATATACAAAAACAAACACTAATAAATCAGGACAGAGCTGGAAGAGACCTTGGAGGTCTTCTAATCCAACACCCTGTTCAAGTAGGAGATCCTATACCAGTGATGGCTAACCTTTTTCTCCTCACGTGCCAAAATCATGCATGGCCATACCTATAATGCAATGCACCCCCCATGCATGCATACAACACCCCTATTTTGGGCCTAGCAGACCTCTCTGAAGCCTTCTGGGACGAAAACAGGCCACGTGCAACCCCCTTCCCACAACACATGCACGCACGTCTCCCGCATGTGCAGCAGAGACCCAAAAATCAGCTGGCTGGTGGGAGGCACACGCATGGATCTGAGCTAGGTGATGGCTTGCGTGCCCGCATGAGTGCTACATGTGCCACCTGTGGCACATATGACATAGATTCGTCATCACGACCTTATACCATTTCAGACAGGTGACTGTCCAGTCTTAAAAACCTCAAATGATGAAGCACCTACAACTTCTGAAGGCAAGCTCTTCCACTGGTTAATTGTCCTCACTGTTAGGAAGTTTCTCCTTAATTGCAGGTTGTTTCTCTCCTTGATTAGTTTCTATCCATTGTTTCTTGTCTTGAACTTCTGGGGCTTTGGAAAATAACTTGATCTTTGTGGCAACCCCTGAGATATTGGAACACTGCTATAGCAATAGCAGTTAGACTTATATACCGCTTCATAGGGCTTTCAGCCCTCTCTAAGCGGTTTACAGAGTCAGCATATTGCCCCCAACAACAATCCAGGTCCTCATTTTACCCACTTCGGAAGGATGGAAGGCTGAGTCAACCCTGAGCCGGTGAGATTTGAACAGCCGAACTGCAGAACTGCAGTCAGCTGAAGTAGCCTTCAGTGCTGCATTTAACCACTGTGCCACCTCGACTCTTCATGTCTCCCTTAGTCCTTCTTTTCATTAAACTAGACATACCCAGTTCCTGCAACCGTTCTTCATACGTTTTTGTCTCCAGACCTTTAATCATCACTGTTTAATCATCACTCACCACCGTCCAGGCCTTCCGCGCAGCCCTCAAGACCTGGCTAGCCCGTCAGGCCTGGGGACAAAGATAATTGCCCCCACCCGAATGATGAATGAATGTTGCTTATTATTTTACTTTATGTATTGTATGTGCTATTGTTTGTATATCCCCTCCCCTCATTTTATGTAAGCCGCCCTGAGTCCCCTCAGGGAAAAGGGCGGCCTATAAGTATTAATAAAATACTCAAAAAAAAAAAAACTGTTGCTCTTCTTTGAACTTTTTCCAAACTCTCAACATCTTTTTGTAATATGGTGATCAAAACTGGATGCAGTATTCCATATGTGGTCTTACTAAGGATTTATGAAGCAGTACTAATACTTCACGTGATTTTTATTTTATTTATTTATTTTAGTTTGTCAAACGTTTAAAAGATAACAGGTATAAGTATAAACATAAATATGAACACAGCAAATGGGAGCAAATAAATGGGGACAGTACGACAGGGAGGGTAGGCACGCTGGTGCACTTATTTAGATTCCATGCCTCTGTTTATGCAACAAAGGATTGTATTCGCTTTTTGTGGCTGTTGCCGCTTACTGCTGGCTCATAATTTATAGCAGTGTTTAAGACTCTGCAAAACCAGGAAGTATCAGAATGCCAGTTGACTCTGTAGATCACTTTTGAATTTCTGAAGCAATTCGAAGGTAACTGGCTCAATTTGATGCCTTGAATCAATCTGAAGATTCAGTACAGAGATTTGATTCAAAGGGATGAGTCAATCTAACGTCTTTTGAATTGAATCATTCATTCAAAGCTTTACCCAGACCTGCTATTAAACACAATACACTTCAGGACTAATATAGATTTTCCGACAGTACTCTTCCAGGATTTCAGGCAGTTTTTCCAGCCTCATCTTGGGTGTTGAAATCTGGGTTCTTCTGAATTCTATTACTGAGGAACAACCCCTTTCCTACATTTCTGCTTTGCATCTCATAATGCTATAATAAAAGAAATATATCAGCAAATTATACCTATGTTCTATACCTCTCTTCCAAAAACATTTTCCTCCATTTCCAGTGAATTTAAGTCAGCAATATAATTATACTAATAAGAGCAATATCTAATAATAACTCTTCAGGTGTTTGACTGACATAATTGTGCAAGGTCATATAATGCCATGAGTTTGTTCAAATATTTTTATTACAAACTTCAATAGTGCATTTCATAAATGGAAATAAAAATTACAATACAAATTAAAATGCAGCTCCAGTGGTTACTCTACCTCTACTGAAAACATTCTTTGTTTAGCTAAGGACCTGTCATGGTAATGTTTTTGCTGTGTCTCTAATTTGCTCTTGGTGAAGTTTATTGCATGGAATAAACGATAAACAAATACAGGTAAGATAAGAAAAGGCGGTTTCCATTTGTATATCATGGAATGAGAGAGCTCCCCGAAAGGCATGAAATCTATTTTTAGCTGTGAAGATTTGAAGTACCTGTTGAGCCTGTGTTTCCTAACTGTTTTGGATATGGTTGAATAAATTCTGAGACAGCATCCCTGAAATAGATAGATTAATCTTTTAAGAGAGGGGTAAAAACAGTGCTTTGCATTGAGTTAATAACTCTATATTCCGCATCTCCAGTAGTCTGAGCTTCACACAACTGAAGCTTTAAAAAAAATAGAACAGTTTATTTCACAGAGAGAAAGCAACATATGAATGCTAGAAGAATGCTCTTCTAGTTTCCTTATGTCGAAATAACTGAATTAAAAAAAATCAGTCCATCGTTTGATTTGAAATTTAGCATCTGAAGTATAAAGCCCTGTCCCTTTTCTGATTTAAACCAGACAGCATGATTGTGAGACTCAAACCTATTGAATCTGTAGCTGCACTTAGATCTAGGTTTTAATAGAAAATCTGAATTGTTGTTTTGTTTGTTTTCATTTTAGTTTATTTGCTGATTTACTGAATGTTAGTGTTGAAAGATATCCCACCCCAATTCAGATTAATTGTGTTTTCAGTGCAGTCTCTGAAGTTCTTTTCGGTCTGAGAAAAAAGAAACAGGCAAATGAGAAATACATGAGAAATATTTTGAGAAGACCCTGATTGCTTTTTCAAGTTGGTGAAAAGTTGAGACATAGCTTGGACACTTGGTATCATGCCAGCTGCCGTGAAAAATAGACATATCTCTGTCATGCCACATGGTATAGTGCAAACTACTGGAATTAGGGTGGTCAGGCTGCCAGAGGTGAACTTGGACAAGCAAGAATAGGAAGTCAGTGCCCGATCATGAAATGTTTTATGTACATCTTTGTTGCCAGGGTGTCAAATGCCTTGTTATATTATTCTTCATGCAGCCCCCCCCCTCTCGTCCACGTTCTTTTAAAAAAAAAGTCATTGTCCACTATTTTATTAGTAAAACTGAAACACTTGTCACTATAATGAGCAGGAAAAATAGAGGATTGGCATATTGTATGAAGTTCTGAAACGATATATTAACCTTAAAGACATAGTATGCAAGATCACTGCCGATAGGGGATCATGGGTTTCTGAAAAGGAAGGTAGATTAGCTTCCATCACATTTTTTTGACTTTTAGTATATTTTATTTTCATTTTCATTTTCATACACTCACATGTATACCCCATACAGTATTAAACAGCAATTGCATCAATTCCTCTTGTCGACAATGCCCCAGAAAATAAAAGCCCAATATACCTCTTCCATCCTCCATACATCTCTTTCTTCCACCACCCTCCAACTTTCTATCTTCCCTCCATCATCCCCCTCTACCCTACTTCCCCTCGCCCTCTTCCATCACATTTTTTTGTCCATCAGATGCACTTATTTATATGGAAGAGAGCAAAAGGAAGATATTATTAATTTTAAAAACCCTGATTAGAAAATTCTTGAACGAGCATCTCAAGATTCAGAACACTTGCAACTCAACCAACTTGTGTTTTGCCTTGGGGGTCACTAATACGACAACTGCAATGCAGAATGCTCCCCCCTTTTTTTTATTCCCATGTCCCAATAGACACAAAGATAGAGATAAGCAGCAGCTGGACAGCAAACAGTCATGCTGAAAGAATGAGTATTTAAATATTCAGCTCCCATTTTTGAAAATTGCATTGCAATTTTGAAAGCACATTTTCACTTAGGGAAATTAGGCCTTAGAGTCCTGCTGCAGATGACTGACAGAGCCAGCTCCCTGTCAATCTCCTATGGCTCTGAATGCTGATTAATTCCCCATTTAAACTGCATGACTACATTTTGTATTGTATGCTCGCATCATGAGGAACAGTAATGTCTCTGCTGGATTTACTGAGATGCTAAAAGAACAAGGAAGGGGGGGAAAAATCCCAGCAAAATCTTTTGCTGCCATACCTTCTAAGACACAGAAGGATTTGGCTTGGTATCAGATAACAGTAAGTGAAGGGAGGACTGGCTGAATTCTAAACCCAGAATTCCTAGTCAAGTCATTAAGAATTACAGAAGCTCATGGACTGATCTCTTGACAGTTCTCTGATCCAAAGTTTTATGAAATTGCATGCAACTGGGGGGGAGGGACATTAGAAAAACCAACTTTGTTCACTTTGTTTCTCCCTATAATAGTCACCAAAGAAATTATTGCTGCTCTTCAGTACCAAAAGTGCTCTCCTGACATCTTTTACCATGCTTCATATGATTTCACATTGCTCCGGTGTTTGGGTGAACAAGCAGTGGCCTTCTATTCAGTCTGCCTACATTTTTGCACTATCAAGAGATTTATAGTAGCTAAACATTTGATAAAATATCTTTCATTAGTACAAGAGCAACAGTGAAGGAGGGAAAGAGAAAGGAGAAAGAGTTCCTCTTGTACCTTTATCTTTTAAATCAGTGGTTCAAGCCCCCTTATCACAAGCAACTGAAGTTGGGGGCAACCAATAAGGGACATTTGGTCCAGGAATGAAATCCACTTACCTTTGCTATTGGTTTGGTAGCAATGTGAGCACTCGCATGCTTGCGAGTACACATTTGCGGGTGTTCTCACTTTACTCACACGTGCCACCTCCGCACATGCGCAGGACCTTCTGTGCATGGACAGTGTGCATCTGCAAAGGTAAGCGAAGGGGGGGGGGGAAATCTGCTATGCCACGTGATTTAGATTAGCTAGAAAACAGGAAATCCTGCTTTTCTAGCTAAAATAAATTGCATGTCAAAGTTGATCGTCGGAAAAACTAGTTCTCCCAAACTGGTACTACCGGTTCAGGCGAATGGGTACCATTTTTACTACCGGTTCGGGTGGGTAGCATTTCATCCCTGATTTGATCAGTATAATAATTGTATTCCATAAACTTCCTACTAATGTTTGTTAATCTCATTAATTTATACCTTTAAAAAGCATTTGGTATTTGAATAATGCTCATAAGAATGATATACTTCCTTTGATGTATCGGTGTCTTCTTAACTTTTACATTGAGTTGTGTTGTGCAAATTAATTTTGAATTCATCCTTCTCTCCCACATTACCATGATTTGCTGCAACTTAAAATCACTTCCATACTGGTAGATTTTCTCTTAATATAAGTGTTAAACATGAACTTTTACTTGTCCGGAATATTACAAAAATATATTACAAAATTTCCCAAGATTAAAAAGTAGCCCATTAGTTTTTCTTTCACAAAAACTAGAGTTCTCCATATTTTTAGCACCTGATCAGAAGTTCAGTTGAAGGATAGACAATCATATTCATTTGGTTGCAGCATAAGTATCATTTGAGCAGCTTGGGAGATTTAAGTTAAGAGAAAGCTGAGATGTTTTGTGCTTACTAGGGAGGAATGAGCAAGCAGTTTTTGGTGACATACAAAATGAAAGCAAATATACAAATCAGAACCCCTTTCTAAAAGGTGTAGAAGAGTCTTGCTCTTGTCTTCCAGTGAATTGCTGCACAAATAGTAATGCAAAATCCATGTACTCTTGGTTTTCCCCATCTGTTTCTACCCTTTCTATTGTGATGCTTTTTTCCCTGTCTAAGTGAAAAGGAGAAGAGAGTGAATGGAGTGGGCCTATCCAGTGCAAATAAGAACATAGTGCATTAGGAAAACAATGGCAAACACATTTTTGTTTAAACCCTTTCATCTCCTTCTTTAGCTCCTTTTTGTTTCAGCTGCTGTGAACACTTGCTATAAAGCCAATGTTATATTGAAAGGATCTCCCTTTTAAAAATTTATCTATCTATTTATTTATTTATTTGTATTCCTCTCATTTTTATTTGAAACATGACATTCAAATTGGAAGTAGGAGCGGAGATCAGCAAACCCTGTCAGCTCTTGTCAACCCAGGTGTAACAGTGTGATCTTCTTAAATTGCTGCTAATCTGCCAAAAAATCTCTTTTATCTGCTGTCTCCATCATGCTGTTTGCTCACATTTGGTTAACACTTTAAATTTCTCTTTTGGAGGTGTCACTGTTTGCCATTTAGTAACTAAGATGAACTGCGAGAGCAGCTTAAAGCACATGGATTTGGGAAGCTCAAAAAGCTGATTAGCTATTCAGGGAGAATAATCTTATTGAAAGTAGTAAGAGCTGTATAAAGAATGCTTTCCCCTTTCCCCATAACAATCTTCTAATTATGTTGTCAAGCTTGCTGTCGTGTTCTCTCCCTGTGCCATTAAGGAAACCATTTTCTATGTTAAAAAAGAGATTTCCAGATCGTGATGATGTTTGCTGATTTTTTTTATTGTTTAAAGAATCTGTGTGTATTAAACCAAACATTAAAAAATGATTCATGTGCAGCATAATTATTTGAGATGAAGAACTCAAGGCAAGGGTGGAGGAAGAGAGGCGGGATGTGTGCGGTCTGTATACACACACACTCTCTCTCTGACATACATGGCGGGAGGGGGGAGTACTAAAAAGAGAGATTTGTGGGATTAATATTCCACATAACTGCATGAGGCTTTTACCTCTGTGGCTGAATTCTGAATCTGGCTCGGATCTTTGTGATTGAAACACAATTCATAAATCAATAACAGAAGCAAGGGTCATAAGCAAGGCCAGCAGATATCTACAGGAGTCGATTCATAGGAATATGGAACAGTACCTAGTCAATTGTTAGTTAACAAGTTCAATGGTGCACAAACCTCCTTGGGATCCTGGACCTGGTGAAGTTGGATGAATGATGGCGAGGGAAAAATTGACTATGTTGAGAGACAATAAAGCTTGACTGTGGTCATTCACAAATCCCAATTGAAACAAAATTGATTGAACAATCTATTTCTATAAAAGCCAGTTTCCAAACTTTTGCAGATTTGTATTTTTATCATCAAAGGCTAATGTGGCTACACACTCTATAAGAGGCATCCAAAACTGACAGGGTAGGCAATACCGCCTAGCTTTTTATTATTTTATTACCTATTTTGAAATAAATACAAAATTGCAGATAAAACATTTATTAAGCAGGTCTAAACAACATCCTGGCATTGGGGTCACTGAAAGATGTGCCTATTTCTTCAATATAAATTGTATCTCTACATTTGGCTTACAGACTGAGTTAACTTTATGAATGTACTTATTCATTTATTTATGAGATTTATAGCCATCTTTATTTTGTCCGGTTTGAAGGAGCATACATAATTGCATCCCCTTTTATTTTCCTACAATGACCCTGTAAAATGGCCACAAATTGCAAATGTGTTCTTTTTTGGGAGAAGGGAAGCTTTCACTTGTTCTGAAAATGAAAACAGAGCAAAGTGACAAATGCTAAATTGTAACATTACAGAAAGCCTAAATGTTGTTGTGCTTCATCTTGATGAGCACTTAAAATGTAAGAAGAAAGAAAATGCAGTTTAACTTTAGATCATTTTACCTATTGAGACACAAGGGAATGATTTGGCAGACCATCTCTGGGTTGAGTTTCAGGATGTTGCCTCCGGGGATGTGGACAAGGCTATGCGAGCTGTGAGTGCCTCCACCTGTATACTGGACCCGTGTCCCTCCTGGCTGGTTGCCAACAGCAGTGAGGTGACACGAGGCTGGATCCAGGCGGTTGTTACTGCCTCTCTTCGGGAGGGGCATCTCCCCACCGCGCTGAAGGCGGCGGTGGTGAGACCCCTCCTGAAGAAACCGTCTCTGGATCCAGCAGTTCTTAATAACTACCGTCCAGTCTCCAACCTCCCCTTTGTGGGGAAGGTTGTTGAGAAGGTGGTGGCCTTCCAGCTTCAGCGTACCTTGGAGGAAGCTAACTATCTTGACCCCTTCCAGTCTGGCTTCAGGCCCGGTTACAGCACAGAAACCGCTTTGGTCGCATTGACCGATGATCTCTGGAGAGCCAGAGATGGAGGCCATGCGTCCATCCTGGTTCTCCTTGACCTCTCAGCGGCTTTTGATACCATCGACCATGGTATCCTTCTGCGACGACTGCGGGAGGTGGAGGTGGGCGGCACTGTTTTGCAGTGGTTCTCCTCCTACCTCTCGGACAGGTCGCAGTCGGTGTTGGTGGGGGGGCAGAGATTGTCCCCGAGGCCCCTTACTTATGGGGTGCCGCAGGGCTCGGTTTTATCCCCCCTACTATTTAACATATACATGAAACCGCTGGGCGAGATCATTCGGAGGCACGGGATAAAATACCATCAATATGCGGACGATACACAGTTGTATCTGTCCGCCCCGTGCCAACTCAATGAAGCGGTGGAAGTGATGAACCGGGGCCTTGAGGCTGTTAAAGACTGGATGAGAGCTAACAAACTGGTGCTCAACCCGGAAAAGACCGAGTGGCTGTTGTGTTTTCCTCCCAATAATCTGGCTGATGTTCCATCAATCAGGCTGGGGGGACAAAATTTATACCCCTCAGACAGGGTCCGCAACTTGGGAGTCCTCCTGGACCCACAGCTGAGTTTTGACCATCATTTGTCAGCTGTGACCAGGGGGGCATTTGCCCAGGTTCGCCTGATGCGCCAGTTGCGGCCCTACCTGAACCGGGAGGCCCTCACAACAGTCACTCGAGCCCTTGTGATCTCTAGGCTGGAATACTGCAATGTGCTCTACATGGGGCTGCCCTTGAAGAGCATCCGGCGACTTCAGCTAGTTCAGAATGCGGCCGCGTGAGTGATCGTGGGCGCACCACGGTTTGCCCACATAACACCGATCCTTTGTGAGCTGCGCTGGCTACCTGTTGATCTCCGGGTGCACTTCAAGGTCCTACTTACCACTCACAAAGCGCTCCATGGTAGTGGATCTGGCTATTTGAGAGACCGCCTTCTGCCAATTACCTCCCTGCGTCCCATCAGATCGCACAGGGTAGGCCTCCTCCGAATTCCATCCGCCAGTCAGTGCCGACTGGCGACTACGTGGAGGAGAGCCTTCTCAGTCGCAGCTCCAACGCTATGGAACAATCTCCCCGTGGAGATCCGCACCCTCACCACCGCCCAGGCCTTCCGCACGGCCCTTAAGATCTGGCTATCCCGTCAGGCCTAGGGATAAAAATCTTAGTTTGTCCCCTCCCGAATGGTGAATGAATGTTGTGCTCTATTTTTAATATTATGTATTGCCTTATGTTTTTTGTCTTGTACCCCCCTCCCCGTGTTTTGTAAGCCGCCCTGAGTCCCCTCAGGGAAAAGGGCGGCCTATAAATTATAATAAACACTCTAAACACTCTAAACACTCTATTTTCTAGGTCAGTGATGGCTAATCTTTGTGTTGTCACGTGCTGAAAGCACACAACAGGACACATGCGCAACCACACCCTTAATGCAATGCACGTGCGACCCCCCCTTTCCTGTTTTGGGCCTAGAAGGCCTCCTACACCTACCTCAAAGCCAAAACAGGGCACAGAGATGCTGCGCAAGGTCCAAAAATGCAATGTGAGCACCTCCCATCCCCCATGCATGTGTGGCAGAGACCAGAAGACCAGCTGGCCAGTGGGAGGCATGCGCACATGTGTGGTAGAACTGAGCTGGGATGATGGCTGGTGTTTCCGCAGAGAGGGCTTTGCGTGCCACCTGTGACACACATGCCATTATTTGCCAACACGGTTCTAGGTGAAGTTATAAGCTTTATTTCACAATCTTATTTGATCATTTGAATTAATGAAAATATAGGACTTGGCTTTTCTCTACCAAATATCATACTGTACGTGGTGTATGAAGAGGGCTGGTGGGCATTAAATAAGTTGGTTGTTTTTTTCAATGCTAAAATAATATAAATAGGCCACTAGCAGATATTAACATCCAAATGCCTTTCTGTATAATTGTTTTCAAAGCCTTTCTGAAGCTCAAGAATGAGGTATTGTCTGGATCTCTGGTGGAAAGCTGTTCCAATCGATGGGGCTTCACTATCACATTCATTTTTCTACCTCTCCAAATCTGTCATGGGGAGGGAACTACATGCCCACCCAGGATGAATGTATTAGATGGATAGAATCAATTTGAAGTAGATGCACTTCACTTGGCTAGATGCCAAACCATAGTTCTGTTGATCCATATCATCACTTTGAATTATATCAGAGGTAAGGCAAAGGGGAAAGTTTTCCCCGTCCAGTTGATTCCGACTCTAGAAGGTGGTACTCATCTGTTCCACAGCCAAGAGAGCCAGCATTGTCTAAAGACGCTTCTGTGGTCATGTGGCTGGCATGACTATATGTCAAGGAGCACGAAATGCTGTTAGCTTCCCACCAAAGTGATACCTATTTATCTACTTGCATTTGCATGCTTTTGAACTGCTAAGTTGGCAGGAACTGTGGCAAGTAAGAGCTGTTGTAAGTCAAGGACTACCTATACTCTACTGAAGCTCCTTGTTTAGCCCATTTCATCAACTTCCAGAATAATTGTTATTTTTATTGAAATCATTTTGCATTTTTATTTAGTCATTTTGCTGTCCTTTATTACATTGTTTGCCCCTATAATTTTCTCTATATATATCTTTCTGTTTTTTCTCCTCATTGTAAGTAGGAATGGTTCTCCTACATATATCTTTCTCATCTCAGTCTCTTTCACTTTATTATTCCACCAAACACCCTTTGTCACATTTCCACTTCATATACATTTTTAAAATATTTTTTATTTTATTCATAACATTAAAATACAAACTCCAAAAGAGAAAAAAATACAAAAACAAAACATAGCTAAACAAGACTATACAAAAAAGTGCATAAACAAAACAAAATAGACATATACATAAATCCAGTGACGTGCGGTGAGGTTTATGGCTGGTGAGGCACTGATGTCATCACAATCAGATTGATAATCCCCCCTCCCCCAGTTGAATACCAATAAATATATTTCAAAGATAAAAACTCCTCCCTTGCGACACGGGCACACAATTTATAAATTTATACACTATTTACCCAACCCACTTAACCTGAAATCTCTCTAGTATATGAAAACATAGTAAACAGGTAAAACTAACAGCAAATTAAACTTCTAAACCGTCTGTTAATGATATATTGTATTTCATTCATAGAAAGTCCACAGAGGCTTCCAGTCTACCATAAGTGAAAACAATCATTGTCTCTGGTTTGTCCAGGTTCAATAGCCTCAATTGATTCTTAATAATAAGTCTTCCCCTTAAAACATTAAACAGGATCTTTTCTAATAATTGGATGTTATCCCCACCCCCCACACCCAAATCACAAGTCTCTATTGTGCATATCTCCTCAGCAGTTTTTGCACAAAAAAGTCTCCTATAAATTGCAAGATAACATCTCTTACTGTGTTTTCCAATTGGATATAATAAATCCATTCCCAAATTCCCCTCAATTTTCTTAGAAAATTTGAGTTTATCACTGATCAGTTCTGTCAACTTTGAGTCTTTAGAATCCATACCTTTCTTGGAGTCCTCTAACCAATTTGTATTTTCCCAGGCAGCCTAATCTTTTGGGGATGCCAAGCAACGATTTACATTTCAACCCATCTGGTTGTAAATCTTGTTTAGTGCTGTGACTTGTATCTGATTACAATATTTTAAAATCATCATTACTTTATCAAGCCTTTTATCCACATTTTCAAACTGAATTTGTCAGTTGGAAAATATTCTTTCTGCCCAGCTTTCCCAATAAATTTGTCTTGATATATTGCATGCTTTTTGACTATATTTTGATATAGTCCAAAATACTTCAGCAGCAAAACTTTTACAGCTGAAACCTTTACAGCCAATTATAAAACAGGTCCGCTCAAAGACAGGAAAAAATTAAGTTCCAAATCAATGAGAAGAACTTTCATCAGAAAAGCAGAATTTATTATCAGAAAGTAAGAAAAATTAAGACCATATTAAGAATTCTTGGTTCCTCTCACATATATGTGCTAGTTGTTCCTGATACTAGGGAACGGTGCTCATCTCCATTTCAAAGCCGAAGAGCCAGCACTATCCAAAGATGTCTCTGTGGTCATGTGGCCGGCATGACTATACACCGAAGGCGCATGGAGCATTGTTACCTTCCCACCAAAGATAGTCCCTATTTTTCTATTTTTACATGCTTTTGAACTGGTAGGTTGGCAGAAGCTGGGAGCTCACTCTGTCACACAGCAGTAGGGATTCAAACTGCTGAACTGCTGACCTTACTAAATGTATAAAGTACAACATCACTGTAGTGAAAATACGATAATGACTTAAATCAAAACAGATTTCTTTCATTACACAAAGTTGGCTTCCATGCAGAAAAGACAGAATTGGTTTTACAGCAGCTAATAAAACAATAAAAAGAACATAAAAAGAAGCCACTTTAAGATCCAGCAGGGTGTTAAATTAAATCAGCATTCAACCAGTAGTTTAACATTTGAAAGTATAAATAAAAAAAAGGAAAAAAGAAAAAGTACAATTAAAATGTATGTGTTCTTCAAAAGTAGACAGAGGAAAGGAAAAGATGGAGATTCTTTTCTCCAACCACCCCACCTAGCATTGTTACAGTGGTGGGATTCAAAAAAAATTTCTACCAGTTCTGTGGGTGTGGTTTGGTGGGCATGACATGGCTTGGTGGGTGTGGCTTGGTGGGCGTGGCAGGGTAAGGATATTGTAAAATCTCCATTCCCTCCCCACTCCAGGGGAAGGTTACTGCAAAATCCCCCTTCCCTCCCGATCAGCTGGGACGTGGGAGGCAGAGAATAGATGGGGGTGGAGGCAGTCAGAGGTGGTATTACCGGTTCTTCAAACTACTCAAAATTTCCGCTACCAGTTCTCCAGAACTGGTCAGAACCTCTGCATTGTTACTTTCTAGGTCCTTTTTTCAGGTAGGTCATGGTCATCCAAGAGTCATCTTGAGTCATTCCTAGTAGCTCCCATTTATAACTGGGAAGTGTGTTGTCCGCAGAGGAAAAACATCCTGCTGAGTCAGAACTTCATCTATATCATTCCACCAAATATCCTTTTTCATATTTCCACTTTATATACATTTTTGATGTACTCCATTATATATATAAATATTTTTAATTATTTCAATTGCTAACTAATTAATACTTAATATTATACTATTATTAATTAGTATTCAGATTTAATAACATTTGTAGATATTATGCTACACATTCAGGCTTCCTTTCATGGCTTTCAATTGTATTTTAATTGCTTTATATTATGTATATCACTACCCAACTTCCAAATGATGATTTTGAGCAGTTTACATCAGGTTAAAAACATAAAGAAAAAAGCCACTACTAATTAAAAAAATACACCATAACGCAGCATAACCAGGACCAAGTCCTAAATATACTCCAGTTGCAAAACTACTACAGGATGACTAATTATATGTAAACAGATTTTCAAGGCCTTACCGAAGGCCAACAGAATTTGGCCATCCAAATCTCAGGGAGCATGCTGTTCCCAAGGGCATCATAAAAGAAATGAATGAAGTATCTGCATAAACATATTGTGATACTTTCAACGACTGGAACATCTGCCTGCACAGAAAAGTTAAGGCTATTTCATTGTGCATTGTTCCAAATGGCCCTATCAAAGTAGTTTGCATAAAGCATTTTTTTTTAAAAAAATGGTGAACGTAGATATTATATTTTAAAATGGAAATTATAGCAAAAGACGCCCATGATATATTCTGGAAATACATTTTTGTTTTTAAACAAAACATTAAACTGAACATTAAAATACACAATCTATTTTATGCACACAACATGGCAGCATTTCAAAAAATTCATTCCGCCTAGTTACTGCAACCAAAATATTTGCATTTATATAAGTAATTCAATTAATCTTTAAGGGGGAAAGACTCTAGTTAGATACATGTAAACATACTGGTTAGGCAGTGCATCTTCATTCCTTCCACTTCAGCGAATGGAATTGTAGAGAACAGACAACAACAAAAAATGCACCAAAGTGCTTTATTCTCTTTTTATTGCCTGTCAAATTATTGCAGTGACACCCATAGTTGGTTGTGAAACATTGGAAACCACTGCTAGCAATGAAACACATAGTTTAAGTTTTGTATTGAATTTAGGTAATGTACCATAAAACATTGCATGAAAACACTAATTTTCTCAATATATATTAGTAGGCACCATGTTTATCAAAGAGAAGGGAAGATGTTTTTAAACATAGTTTCTTCCTATGAAGTGTTGGCTAAGCTTTATTTATTCATTTATTCATTCAGTAATTATAATTGTGATGGCATGTGGGTCATCAAATTACTGAGGGGATGACAATAGTTGTCTTGTCTACTATATTAGACTACAATAATATCTATGTGTAAAACAGTTCACATTTCTGATATCAAAATGCTCTAAGTATAGGTTTCTTTACTCTTTAAGCAATAGATAACATTTATCAAATGAGCTGTGAGGGGAAACCTACATTTAGTCAGGTCATGGCTGGCCATATTACTGGAGCAAAGCAATTGTCTCACAAGGGAATTATTTAGCAGGGAAAAGAAGTGGCTGCATTGTCTGGGAAGATAATGCACAACCTGCCATTTCTTAAAAATTAGCCTGCTGCAGTCAAGGGAAGGAAAAGTATTAAGTTGAATTTCAGTTGCCAATTATGTCAGCTCTACTGACAGAAGAGAATGCTTGTAGTTCAGGGTTGAACTATGGCAGGGGTGTCAAACTGGGTGCCCGTGGGCCGGATGCGTCACACGCAGGCCACACCCATCCTGGCTCCGCAAAGGCAAAAAATGCTGTGATACATTGCGATACATCATGCAATGTGATCGAGTTTGACACCCATGAACTATGGGGCCCTTGGTCCTTAGCACAGATGAGACAACTATTACCTAGTTGGGTAATAAAATGTTTGGAGGAAAATAACCAAGCTCAGAGAGCACCAAGGACCCCACGGGTCAGTTTTAGTGTATAAAATGAAGAAAATATTTTCTTGCCCCCTATGTCAAATATACCTTGGATTTGTTCCCTTACTAAGGGTAACAATTTTCAGAGACTTTTAAAACCATAGTAGGTTTGGGACACTAAAGAAATCAGTAATAAATTCAAATAGTCACTTTTTTCTGGACTTCATATTGTTCTCACATTCACAGCATTTTGTTTCCCAGACACTTTTGGATTTGCTTTCAACATAATGACTTTCATCATTGCAGTTCTCCAACTGGTTCATATTTCTGGTGGTTACACCGCAGCAACTATGGCAAAAGGTTCCTACTGTTGACCCACAGAACAGTTGGATCTATGATCTATGCATTGCGGGCAAAGGGCTCATGGGGAAATAAATTGTAGGATTTTCTGATTTTAAGATAGGAGTGAGCAACCTGTAACCCAATACGGATACAGAGCTTCACCACAGACATAGCAGTAAATCTTTATTTAGGAATACAACTGTACTTTCATAAGTTTGCAAAGTTTTTATGTTGCAGATGTAAAAGCTGCTGTTATAACATGATCAGCTGTTTCAGAATGTGAGAATCTAGCTACAGTATATGGATATGTAAGCTCCATAGTTTAACTCTCTGTCATTTTCTTCTACCCTTATATGATATATTTTTTATCTGCTTCTTATTTCCATGGTGATTTAATAATTATTGACTTTCTGCCCTAATAACTATAACTGACTTCCTATATAACTAAATATCTATAACTGACTTCGTATATAACTAAACTGGTTTTTAGTGTGGGAGTTTTAAAAGATAACTTCATATATATTGGAATTAATTAATGATGACATAAGGAAATCTTCTTAAAGCCCTGGGATAATGCAATTATCATTTCAAAATCAGACAAAATAATATATCAGGTGAGATTTGCAATTCTTGTGTAAACTTGAAAGTAGCTGTTGTTTTTTTGTAAAAATACACTGTTTACATCTGAAAGATATATCTATTTACACACAAGGGATTCCACATAATTTGAGATTTTACAAGATGTTTTTGTATCTTATTAATACCGCTCTTATTTAGAGATTCATTCCTTAATCTTATCTAGTTATATTATTTCATTTAAAATTAGCAGCAGGTTTCACTTAACACTACAGCAAGTAATCTAGTATCACTCTAAATATTTTGCCTCATAATTTTCTACATGGCCTTTGATTATCGTGGTTGGAAGAAAAAGGATTTATAATCCAGGACAAGGGGTGAGAATGTGAAGAATGTTTTTCAACACAGTCTTGGAATACTAATATTAAGGGCTTAGAGAGAATAGATCTCCAGTCAAATGCAATCTCATTTTTAGAATGCCAACATCATATTTCTTATGCAAACTTTTCTTCTGGGTTGCTTGTGCAAGATAACAGTTCCAGTTAGCATGACATAGGCAAATGTAAAGCCAATAACTATATTTGAGGCTGTTTACTCCTGTCTCTTTTCTAAATTTCAGTACTCATGTTGCTATTCGTTTTATCACCCATACACAACAGTGAATCATTTTGATGGTCAAAGACTATGAGGAACCAGAGACTGATATGGACTTTGATCTTGGCAGTTGATTGTCAACACATGGGGAGATGGTGATGAGGTGGTAAATGGGATCTGTCCTGTGAATGTGGGGAGATTATTACTGATCTTCTAGTAGAGTTCTGTGTCCCATTAGTGGTCCACAGGTTAAATCACTGCTTTAAACAATGATATTTTGCCATATTATATATTTTAATTGTGAATAGCATTTATTCTTTTAATAAAGTTATAAGGGTTTTATTTTTTGTGGAAGGAAGATCAGCAAATATGTGGAACTGTTTGATATATACTGAAATGTTAAATGATATTACTTTAATGTAACTATTGTCATGTTTTATAAATTGTTATAGCTTTATCAGCAGGCATTTTCAATCATCCTTTTATTATTATCAGGCATTTTTGTTGTTGCTACATCTATTACCTATGCAACAGGCTTCATGAGTGTAAATTTAAGTTTGCCTCCACAGGTGCGTGTAAGCATCACAGAGGGCAATGTTTCGCTGCCACTATCATTTCAAATATTAAAGACACAAAATGAGTCAGGCCTTGTATCTTTCACTAATGAAAACTTTTACTCATGTAAAAATAAACTTGGATAAATGTAGATATGTTGCTTGTAACTCCTACAAGTGTCATGACATTTGGTAAAATTATTCAGTAATTGAAAAATGTTTTTTGAAAGGTATAGTTGAATTTCCGAAGGTGTTTGGAGGTGAAGGTCCTGTCAAACTGTTATAATGTCAAAGTTGGCACAGAGCTCCATGGAGGTTGCAGAATGGTATATTTCATGGACTTCTTCCATGCAGTAATGTGTAAGATCAATAGTTCTGCACTTATTTGAAATTTAGTCACTAAATACATGGAAAGAATCCTTTGATATATTGATCAAAAATATTGTTCATTTTTAAATTGCTTGGATGTAAAGAATAGGTTGGGGGCATTTGGGAACAAATCTAAATTAAATTAAAGACACTAGTTTTGATCCAACAATTTGTGATCCCAGAGTGTACAGGGTTTCTAGCAGGGATGAAATGCTACCTGTTCAGACCTGTTCGCTTTTTAAAAAAACAAATGAACCGGTAGTGAAAAAAAGCTACTGTTTCGCCCGAGCCAGTAGTAAAAAAAATGCTACTGGTTCAGGCGAACCAGTATTTCTGATGATCAGCTGTGACGCGTGATTTATATTAGCTAAAAAGCAGGATTTCCTGCTTTCTAGCTAATCTAAATAATGTGGCACAGAGGATTCCCCCCCCTCTCGCTGTGCCACACAATTTATATTAGCTAGAAAACAGGAAGTCCTTCTACTTACCTTTGAGGCGCGCTCAGTAGCAGGCTCCTCCCACCCACCTGGACTTCATCATGCCCATTTTTGATGCTCTGCGCATGCGCTGAAGGTCCTACGCATGTGCATAGGTGGCACATGAGCTCACATTTGTGAACCGGTAGTGACGGTAAGTAGATTTCACCCCTGGTTTCTAGATGTCTGCATTCTAAGCAGTGGTTGTGGAACATTTCTGATTTGAGGGCAGAACATGTTTTATTGTATACAAGGTCATTCACATCACACTTGTTTGCAAATTCATAAAGCAAATATATATTTTCCCAATACTTCTGCTGTCTCTACAACTGTCATTCAGTCCCGGGGAAAGAGACATTTAGATTAAGGAGTGGCAGATGTTTGCCCCTGTACTCCAAATCACCTTGTTGCTTTCAAATTTGAAGACCTAGAAAGTCATATTGCAAATGTTTCTGATTCTACATATCAATTTTTCTCACTGCATCAGAGTTGCTATGAATAGGATGGACTTTATTTCTTCGCTGAGTCATAATGTTTCCATCATTTGAACTGCTGATTGCAATTTACAAAGGGGGTGAAATGACTTGCTCTATATTGTAGAATCATGGTGAGGTCAGCTGAGAATGCATTCCTTTTCTTATTTTTTTTTTTTTTTTTTCAATGTCTAAATATTTTTATTTCATTTTCATTTTCATTTTATACAATCACTTATATACTGTGCAAAGAAAAAAGAAAAAAAAAAAAACCCCCAACATAACACTTCATTCCCCCATACACCCTCTCTTCTCCCCCTCCAACTTTCCTTTCACCCCTCCAACATTCCCCTCTTCTACTTCCCTTCCCCCTCAGACATCTCCCCCTCCCTCCATTTACCCTCCTTACATTCCCTCTCACTCCCTCTTTACTTCTCCCTTCTCTTTCCCTCTTCTCCCCACTTTGGTGTAGAAAAAGAAAAAAAAGAAAAAGAAAAAAAAAACGACAGTACACAAGTGAATTCTTATTGTTCTAAGGATTGAAACTGTAATTCCACCCTCCCCCCTCCCCCCTATAATCCCCCCTCCCTAACCCCCTTACGGCTTCGCAGGTCCCATGCCCGGCATAATTCTTTAACAAGCATTTAAGTATAATAAGGCCAGCTAACTTTAAAATTTAAAAGAAAGTAAGATAAAAGTAAAGCCAAAAAGAAAAAGGAAAAATAATAATAAAAAAAAAAAAATAAAAAATAAAAAAAAAAACACCCACACTCACACACAAAAAAAAAGAGAAAGAAACAAAAAGGGTCATAAACCCACTACGTTACCACAGCTTCCCATTATCTATAAATCTTAATCAATGTGACTCATTCCAAATTTCGATTATTTTGCTACTTGCAGGGTTTCAAACTGTATTAGAGCCAGGTAAGTTGATCAATTAGAATTCCCCAACTAAAAATCTCCTTGCTTTGTCTATCTATTCAAACCTTTAATTTATCTCTTTTTTATCCAAGTATCCAAACCTTTCTATAACACCATTAACTCAAATACTTCTTTCATTTTTCATTTCCAACACCTCCCTTTCTATCCTTACCCACCTCCACATATAAATTTTTTACCTTCCACCCTGCCTTTATCCATATCCACATATATATTTTATCCACATTCATTGCTCCTCCTATATTTACTCCACTTTCCTGAAGATTCTCCGACCAAACTTTCTTAACCTTATATTGATATAGCAACTCAAACAAACATCAGCTTACGTTCTAGCCCCATGTAATCTAATTAAACTTTCGCTGCCCTTCCCTCTCCCACGCACCTCCCAACTCCGTTTGTCCCAAACCGCAACTCAAAAAGATCACAATATCCGCTCTCTTCGCCTGAAAGAATAGTTCATGCGCAATTAAAGTTAGAGTTCAGACAAAATTTCTGTACAATATATGTCCCCAATCATCAACGCTTCTTTCAGTCTCCATGTCTCATCATCAATATGCCACTTTTCCATTTTATCCCAGACGGAAATCATAAAGCTTTAAAAACATCGCTTAGTCTTTATTCTTTAGTCTTCTGCCCTTCCGGAAGAGAAAAGCAACACGCTCCACCTTGTAGCCACGTGTCTCACTGTTTGTCTTCTCCTTCTCCCTGTCTCTCCCCAGATCCGGATGAATCAGGAAGTCCCGCCTTCAGGGTCTCGTAGTAAAATTTTCGGGCTTCACAGACAGAGTTAATGCGGTGTTTTTGGTTGCCAAATGTAACTGTAATACCAGCTGGGACTTCCCATCTATATGAAATCTGAGAGTTTCTGAGTTCTTCGGTTAAGAAAGCATACTGTCTCCTTGTTCTTAACATTTGAAATGGTATCTCCTTAAAAACAACCAAGTCGTCCCCGTCAATTCTCAACCTCTTTCCGTAGAGCCTCTGTGTTATCTCATTTCTAGATTCCCTTGTAGTAAAGTATATTATTATGTCCCTCGGAAGCTGTCGCTGTTTTGCTACCCAGGAATTCTGGCGGTAAATTCTTTGAATCTGCCAATCAAAGTTGAGTCCCGGACTTCCCACCAAGCGGCTGAAAGCCTCAAAGAATGTCTGTTTCAAATTCTCCTGTTGGTTTTCACGCAATCCTCTAACACGTATGGCAAAGGCAGTCTTGTTATAATTTAATTTGACAAGTTCTTTTTGTGCAGATTCAATTTCCTGTTCTAACGATTGAATTTTTGATATCAAATTAAGGTTAGTTTCTTCCAAAAGTTCCAATTTGTCCTCCGTTTCAGCAATATAATCTGTCATGACTGTCATTACTCCGATCATATCCTGCTTTGCCTGAGCAATTTTGGCATCAAATTGATCAGATAAATCCGAAATCAGTTGATTAATCTCCTGTCTGAAATCATTAAGCGTTTTGAGAAGGAATTCTTGTGTTAGCAATTCTCCCGTGGAGGGTGTAGGAGACAAGGGTAGCGGCTTATTAAGAAGGCGCTTCTGTTTAGGTTTGGGAGCCATTCCAGAATAAAATTAAAAGACAAGCAATCCAGCGAGCCAAAAATCAAAGTCTGTGCTACCCTCAGATAATCTTTTAGCAATTAGTACGGAGAAGCCTTCAGGAGGGTAGAGTCAGCTAGCTGCGTCAGATCAAACACAAAAGCTACGAGATCGCCATCTTGTGACGCAGTTAAAAAAGAAAGGGAGCCTTTTGCGAAATTGAAGCTGGTATTTTAGATAGTAATAGAGAAAGTTCCTCGGGAATGTTCCCCGCCCGGATTGGCTTTTAAATAGCTTAGCTTTGTCCTGGGGGGGGAGGCAATCTGCCTAGGCTGCAAAAAAAAAGCAGCGCGGAAAACTGGCCGGAGTAAAGGCTCAGCTAATGTTGAACCTCTTCTCCATTCACAGCAAAAAAAAAGCTATGAATTACAAAGAGATCCTAACGACTGACCTTCTCCCTGCCCCTTTCTGCCAGAAAGGGGAGATATCTATAGATCTTAATTAAGATATACGAACCAGAGTCCTGGCAGGAGCTTTATTGAGCTCCCGACGGCGGCAGCCCCTCCCCTCGAAGCCCGAGAATGCATTCCTTTGTGTGCCATCTGTGTGCTAAATTCAAATAATGAGAATTCATATCCTTTACAGTTTCACCAATTATAGAGGAAGAGGGGGATGGTACTGCTTCAACTTCATGAAATAATTCTATCTGCTAAGATGCCGTTTATACCTTTTGTTTAAAAAGTCACTTCTGTGTCTGATTTTTTTCCACAGATTATTTGTTTTCATATTTGGATTCTCATATAAATTCCAAATAGATGAAGATTTGGCTCCACTGGGTGGTCGGTTGTATCTATCTACTTTAACAAAAAAGATAGTCTGGCATTCACAGAGTTTTCCTTTTCCTTAAAAGAAAGCTTTTGGGGATTGAGAATTTCATATGCATGCTATATGACTGACCCAAAGGTGTAGTGTCAATACTGTAGGAGAGGTCTCTGAAGGGAGTCAAAAGAAAGGAAGAGAAACCTCCACAGCAGCCTGCTCCACCTGGTCCAGTGGTGGGTTGCAGGCGGAACACACTGGTACGGGTGTACTGGTGCCTGCCGGGAGTACGGGGTACAGTTCTGGTATGGTGCTCCAGAGGGCCCGCCCACACGCCATCCTTACCTGTATTTGAGCTCTTCAGCACTTCCGTGCATGTGCATGGAGTGTATGGCACCTGTGCGACACTCTGCCAAGCAGCTGGAGCATCATGGAGGTATCGCAGAGCATTGCAGGAGGTAAGGATGCATGCGCGTATGTGCACGTGCTGCATGCGTTCATGTGGTGGATGCCTGGCCCCGTTGCACTGGGATCCAGAATCCACCACTGACCTGGCCACTTATTTCTTCACAGGTCCATTACCATTAGTGGAGAGAAAGTAGTTAACAACCATCACCAAGGCCTGTTAAGCTGGTCTCTTTTCTCCAACAAATTCCTTGTGGGAAGGATTCCTGAAGGGTGATAGAAAAAAGGAAGGAAATCTGTTCAAATGGAATCTTCCTCCTTCCCTAAAGGCCAATAATACCAATTCTTGATGGGATGGATCACTGAAGAGTAACAAAGTAAGAAGAAACCAGCCAGAAGCCTACTTCTAGAGTAGAGACATTATCAAATCTATTGAGAGTGGGAGGCTCTGCAAAGAAACATTATCATTGTGCTTCCAGATTATTTAGGTTGATTATAAACTGCCTTAGGTTTCAGCCATGAAAGATGGAACATAAACTAATGACACCAAGCATATAATAACCACAATTGGAAACAGGCAACAAACTACTTGTTACAAGGAATGATCACACTGAGGGTCAGGATTTTTTATAGAGATCAGGAAGGTTGGAGCCAACCTCACTCCAGGAGCTAAGATCAGGGATGGCCTTCAAAAATTTCAGTAACAGGTTCTCTGCCCAGTTGCTGGGTGGACATGGCCATGGTAGACATGGCCTAGTCGGCTTCCTGCACCACAGCAAAGGGAGGCATTTTTATCTTCCCCAGGCTCCGGAGGCTTTCCTCGAGCCTTTGGGAGGGCAAAAACTGCTTCCTCTAGGCTCTAGAGGCACTCTGGAGGCTAGAAATGGGCCCATTTCTGGTCTTTCGGAACTTCTGGGAGGCCTGTCCCCCCCCAAAGCCTCTTTGTGGGCCCTGCACTTACCTCACATCCAAAATGGGACACATGGAGACTCCTGTAAAGGATGGGGGGGCAGGGGCAGCTGGAGTGGGATTTGGGGGTTCTGCAAATCAGCCATAATGTTAGCTACGAGTTTTCCCGAACTTGGGCGAACCTATAGCATAACCCCTGGCTAAGATATTCTAGAGGGCAGGTGCCACAGCAATGAAGGCACTTCACCTGGACCCCACCAGCAAGAATAAACAGGCTGCTGGACCTGCAGCATGCCTTCTCGGCTGGCATGGGTGGGGCAGGCCAACCCCAGTGGGTTGAGACAATCCTTAAGTAGCCTGGACCAGGGGTGGGTTGCTGCCGGCATTACTACTGGTTTGGCACGCATGCACATTTGCAACTTAAAAGGTCTGTGCATGTGCAAAATGTTAGAAAAGGGAAAAAATTACATTTCTGAAGTTAAATTGTTTTGAGCATGCGCAGTACTAAAAATCAAGATGGTGCCACCTTAGGAGAATCAGTTCGGGGTGTGGCAGGCCTGGGTGGCTGCTGATTCCAGTGACCCAGACCACCAAGTTACTACCGGTTTGGCTGAACTGGTAGGAACCTACCTCTGGTCTGGACCCATTCCATGCAAGACTTTAAAGGTGATTACCACCTTAAATTGCACCTGGAAGTAGACCGGTAGCCAATGCCTCTGCCATTTATTAATGGGGGAGGGGCACCTAAATGAAATTATAGTGATGGTTGACCTTGACCTTGGGGAAGAGGCCCAGGGGGATAAATGCTGAAACGAGGCAGAAGACAGGAGAAAGCATTAGGGTGGTGATAAGCATGAAGAGATACAGCAGAAGTATATGTCTTCTAAAGAGGGGATGGGGGTCACACATGCACGCATGTGTGGGGTGGGGGTAAGCACATGGAGGTCACGTGAGCATTGCATTATGAGTGTGGGCACACACATGGGTGCTGTCTCACATGTGTACATGCTTTTGGCACATGTTAGCCATCACTGTTCTGGGATACAGGTGGGAGGAAAAGGCATTGGCAGAGTTGGAAGGTTCTGTTTTTACAGCCTATCTCAGTTCTACTCTTCCTATGAACTCTGCTTCCTGATCTAATCTAGCTTAAAGGGCTGACAGGGAAAAAAGGGTAGACCACTATCAGGGGAGACAGTGTTGATGTTCAATACCAGCCCCCTCAAGATCTCAAGATCTGATCCCTAGAGCTTTTGAAGCACCATTTGTTAATACTTAATGCAAGTTCGGCCAGTAATAAAGTTCACCTCAAAAGCGGGCTGTTGTAGGAAAAGAGATGGCAGAACCTGGGGCAGAGTGAAAAGGGAAAACAGCCTAGAATCCCTACATAGCCACAAGATAATTAAGTCCACTCCCCCCTGCCCAAATGCCATTGACCCTTATCAGATTCCTGTGTGTAGGCTTTTAGTAATTTATGAGTTTAATTGAACCTTCACATATGGATCTGCTCTTTCACACTTTACAGCCGACTTATCAGCCAACTTAGTTGGGCATCATGATAGGGTTCCACTCTGTGACATGGGCCTTTCTGGGTTTCATGTACAGGACCACTGCAACTCCAGGATAAGATGGCATTATGGCAATTATTCTGGAATTTCTGGTGGCCTTTAGGGACATTGTTTTGGATATAGCCAGATGCAATACCCAGTTTGTGAAGTTATTTTTCACTGCAGTGTCTTTTTTTATCTCTTTCATGTGAAATTAGCATAATCTTCAAACAAGAAAACAATTCTAAATTGAACATTTTAAAAAGATATGCTAAAGTAAAAAAAAACAGCAGCATTGATTATAATGTAGATAATATAACTATAAAATAAAGTAGTGAGCAAATGAACTATAAGAGCCGAGGTGGCGCAGTGGTTATGGTGCAGTACTGCAGACCACTTCAGCTGACTGTTATCTGCAGTTCAGCGGTTCTAATCTCACCGGCTCAAGGTTGACTCAGCCTTCCATCCTTCCGAGATGGGTGAAATGAGGACCCAGACTGTGGGGGAGATATGCTGACTCTGTAAACCACTTAGAGAGGACTGAAAGCCCTATGAAGCGGTATATAAGTCTAACTGCTATTGCTATTGCTAACTACCACCTCAAAATTCTCACTTTGTTATAAATCATTGAGCTACTTCCACATCTACACTAATTCACATTTTAAGAGTGTACCATTGCAACACTATTAAGGACTATAGATCCAAGCAGTGTAACACGATTGTAAGCACTGAGCATGTAGAAAATAGTATAGAATTCAAAATAATTACAGGAAAAATATCTGGAACATAAGTACTATTTAAATTTTTATTTTGTTCTTTTAGGGGAAGGGAGGAGGGAGGAGGGAGGGAAGGAAGGGAGGGAGGGAGGGAGGAAGGAAAGGAAAGCTAGCTTTTTCAATGAAAACTGTAAAATTGAAAAAACAACCACTAAAGTATGTTGAATTATATCTGTAAATTCTTGTTTACATATGGAGGATTATATTTAGACATGTTCAGGGTCAATTGATTCAAAACATTAAAATACAGATTTGGAAAACAGTTATAGAATAACTGCTTTACTGGAAATTTCCCTTTCCCTTTTATTTATATTAAAAGAAAGACAGTATTGTTTCAATTATTTTTATTGTATTCTTGTATTCATTTTCTCATGACCTATTCCAACACTAATCCCCATACCCCCTTAGTCCATGCCTTACTTCATGAATTACAAGTACATTCCTTTTAAAAGTACCTTTTTTATGCTTCTATTAGAATATCCCATCTCCTTAAAATGTCATTAACTGCAACTACTGCCTATAACACCTGGATCACACATCTAGTTTTTCCTTTTTCCTCAAGACAACCAGATTAGTATGAAAAGGGAAAAAGGAGACAAAGTGAAAGGAAAGTGAAGGAATGGAATTGGAAAGAACTTTAATAAAATTTTGGTATCCTCGTGGGTTTACCTATCAAATCATTCCAAGGCCAGGAAGATGAATTAATTGTTTAATGCTTTTCACTTACCTCTGATTTATAATCCTCTCTGATAGGTTCTAAACAAATTGTGCTCAATGTTTAGACTGAAAATGAAGAGAGGTGCAATATACTGTAAATCCGGATAGATAGACTCCCTTGCTTAGAAACTACATCCTTTCCACAAAGGTTGGATTTTCTTTTTAAGATGACTTAGAAGAAAGACATTGTTTTGAGCAGTAACACACATTAGTATTAGCTAATGGCACTTCAAGGATACTGTACTGCATCTTGACTAAGTGGTTCAATGCATTACTTTTACATTATGAATTTTTGTTTCTTTGTGAGAGATACCATTTGCCATGAAAACTGAAACCGTCTCCAAACTTTCAGCTTTACATGGTAGATTCAATGAATAGCAGGTTTTGGTATAGTGGTTAAGGCATCAAGACAGAAACCCAAACAGCGTGAGTTCTAGTCCAGTCTTAAGTACAAAGCCAACTGGGTGACCTTTAACCAATCTTTCTATCTCTCAGCCCTAGGAAGAAAGCAATGCTAAACAAATTCTGAAATCTTGTCAAGAAAAGCTACCTAGTCACTGTAACAGTGAGATGGGCATCATAAAAAATTATTAAACAAACAAATAAACGGCAGCGATATGTCCAGGCAGAGACTAGGAATCAACATTGACTCAAAGGCACCATTTTTTTAAATGATTTTTTTTAAAAAAAGTGAATCTTGAATTCTTTGGCTTATTTTCCTTTTTAAGATTGTTGCAATGATTAAGGAGCCATTTCTTTCATATTTACTTTTAACTTAATAATAATTCTTGCTGACAGTTGACTCCTGAGCTACCGACCAGTATCAATATTATTGTTTATCAACTACACTTGTTTCCACTACCAATGATGATGTGTTAATCTTAATCTAGGGATTCAACCACTCTGCTCATTCTGTGAAGAAGTTTCCATCTGCTCAAGAGCATCTCACTGGAGCTACAGAATATTATGTCAATCCTGTTCCTGAAGATGTAACAAGTTGCCCAACAATAACACTAAAAGCCAGATAGGTGTGTGCTCTGTGTCCTACTTTAAGCAGACTCTTCTGTATTTGAATGTCATTTCTATTTCAAATATACTCAGGAATTAAGCTCCATTTTTTGCAGCCCCTTTCAAACCTCCAGAAGTTATGGCAAATTAAGTTTAAAGAAATAGTTCATGTTCTTTTTCATAGGAAAGTCTCAACAAATAAGTATATTAAGTCTGAGATACACTTAAGGGACTTATTAATCTTCATATCAAAAGCAAAAAGAAGTGAAAAACCCATACCTCTCCCCCTTGCAACCTGGGACAATTTAAAAAAAATAATAGTTTTTTTTGGTAGTCCTTAGCCACAAAAAATAATCTGTTGCTGTTTTAATCAGAAGGTTATATAAATTGTGTTTAATAATAAAGGGCTTTAGGAAAGGGAATATCAATTTGCTCCTATTTCCAATACAGAAACATATTGACCTGATACAGTGTAATACTGGGTGAGACATTGGGACTAAAATATCCTTTGCTTGACACCAAAAGGTCAAATGGAATGAATTGAAAACTGAATATTTAACTGACACAGAAGAATGGGCATAAAGAATCATAGAATGTAGATTATCACAACTGCCATATCTTAATGAAATGACCCAAGTACGCTGTGTGAGAAAGTGGATTTGTGCTAATCTTTTATCAGCACATATTTGTTGCCTCACACAGCATTACCTGGAAGCCATTTCAACAAGTGTCATCGTATTTAAAGGAACACATTGTTCTTGAAGGAACAATGCTTACACATCTAAAAATGTGGTTTCCATTATGGTTGCAGAGGCAACCTGGGTAAATGGCTAGTTCATTCTGTAGTTTGTTGGTTTATTTCAATAATTTCTATACTGCTCAGTCAGAGCATTCTAGACTTGACGTTACCACCTGGAGTACATAAAGCAAGTCTTCCAGTACATTATATGTTAACAAAGCTTGATCAGTGAATATGCATACATCAACATCATGGACACAGAAAATCTCCTGTATTCCAATCAGAATTCATGTGTCATGTATGCCATTTTTTTCATTATATATTTCTTTAAAAGCCTCACTGTAACACCATGCTAAGTATATGTAAATTGTGACTTGGCGTTTCTATGACAGCTCCGTCCAATTTTCTTATCTCTTAACAGCTGTAATAAATATAATTCTGTTTGCAAGAATAGTATCCTTCATCTTACATTCATAAAGTCACGTTGTAAGATTACAAACAATAATGCAGGAAATTTGAACAGTGCATTCCACTGCAGGAAGGAGTTGCAAAATAATGAGATTGATGCAAAGAAAGAAAGTTTCCCCTCTCCTATATGTGGTTCCTTATCAAGGAAACAGAGTTTCGAAAGCACCATTTCTTAGTGCATTCCTAGATCCATAGATGCATGATTATGAAACACCGAAGCAGGAGGACGTGGGGTGGGGGGTGGGGAGACCCTTAGCATTTCTCCTGGGCTTCAAAGAAATGTAAAAAAAATGAGGTGCATTAGTGTTTTAAAGCAAAGAAATAAGGGGATTAATCCTCTTCTTCTCAAATAAGGTTCACACACACTTTACCCCCACCTTTTCTTTAACACACTGGTGGGAATTGCTCGATGTGAACAGCAATATAGAATAGAATGTGCTTGCTTGCTTGTTTATATTTCATACTTCTTAACTACCCATCTCCTGTGGACAGTAGTTTTAAATTTAATTTAATTAAATCAATAAAATTAAACATTAAACTCTGGATAATTTAGGATTTAAAATGTTATAATTATAAAGCAACATTATAAAAATGCTGGCTATTTGGTGAACAGAAGTATGATTTCAGTTCTTTTCATCCTGATTAAAAAAATGATGCCTAGGCAACTCTAAAAGTTGTAGCTTTAGATATATAAAAAAGACCATTTTGGATTTTCAGTATTTACATGGGAAGCAATCTTATATTGATTCACTCAGGTCTCAAATGAATTTAAAAAAATATTATGGATTCCCATAGCTACAATCAATCATTTGGTGGAGAAATTGAACCATGTGGTTTTTCCTGTTTTGAGAACAGGGGCAAAAATAGAAGTAGATATACGCATTCCCCAGTCTGAAGTGACCAATGAATAGTGGGTTTGAGTAGTGGCCTATTAGTCACCTGATGTTGCTCCCACCAGCATGGATGGAGTGTGACAGATTTACACAGCCTGAAATGGCTGCTGGTTGCTATCGGCTTAAAAGAAAGATACTATTTTCACATTAATACTGCTAATCATGATTTAAGGCTGTTACATCTGTGAACTGAGAACAAAAAGAAGGCAAAGTCATGGGACTGTGAGAATATAAAGATACCAACAGTTGCACCAAAATAAAATCCTAGATCACAGGCTTTCTATTTTCTTCCTCATGTTAAACTTTCTAGGAAGAGGCAGACTGTTCTTGGGAGCATTGGAAGGATTCTAAGTTTTCTAGTCACAATCTAACTCAATATTCTCAGAGCTGATTAGTGGGAGACCCCCAGATACTAGGGAACTAAGGCTAGATAGAAACTTCTGAAGCAAAATATGTGTTTTGCTGCTCACCACTGTTCCCTTCCCAAAAAGTATGTCTGAATTGTGTATGTATTTTGATCATTTACAATGAAACATGCTACGTTTGAAGCTGTTCTATATGTAGTAGTGATCAAAAGTAAGGAACTGGTGTCCTGTCTTAGAAATCAGGACAGAAGCAAATAATGTTTGAAACGAATTCAGAAGCTGTTCTATAGGAGTTGTCTTGCTGTTGTCTCTTACCAAACAGGGATTTCCTGGAGTGATGTCAAGATGATAATTATATATCTAGCTAAAAGGTCATAAAAGTGATTAATCTGTAAGTCTTCAGAAAATATATCTGCTCCAAGACTATCATCTGGGGCTTCAAAAAGCATAAAATGCTGTGATTAAAATACTGAGTGTGTAAGGGTAGCATTTTTCAAATATTAGATAAAAAGGCATGATCCTACTTCTATTGAAAACAGCTGGAACACTCTCTTAAGGACTGATTAACTGATTTTTTTTATTGTTATGTATCCAGTTAAGTGTATCTCCATCATAAACAATGAATCACAGACCTGTGAAATTAATAGAACTCCTGACATCAAAAGAAATAAAGGAATCTCATGCTTTTAAACTATTAACAATTTGTGTTTCTGGGGAAATTGGCAAGAAGTACGGACCTAAAAAAAGAAATGTGCCAAATCTCACAAAGCCCATAATCACTTTAAATATTTTTAATAATGTTTTTAATATCAGATTTTTTTAAAATCGTTCTGTCCAGCTCATAGACTGGATTTCTAATACTGACGATCAGTGGTGGGATTCAAATAATTTAACAACAAGTTCTCTGCCCTAATGCCACCAAACTGCTCAGAAAGTTTATCAATCAATTCTCCCGAAGTGGTGTGAACTGGTTGAATCCCATCACTGCTGATGAGCCAATGACCCTATAGAAAGATGTATATCAATATTTTCAACAATATTTTCATATCCATAACTATTTAATAACAATAACAGAGTTGAAAGAGACCTTGAAGATCTTCTAGTCCAACCCTCTGCTGAGTCAGGAAACCCTATACCACTTCAGACAAATGGTTGTCCAATCACTTCTTTAAAACCTCCAGTGTTGGAGCACCCACAGCCTCTGGAGACAAGTCATTCCATGATTAATTGTTCTAACTGTTAGGAAATTTCTCCTTAGTTCTAGGTTGGTTCCCTCCTTGATTAGTTTCCATCCATTGCTTCTTGTCAATTGCTATTTTTGGAAACAAATACTGGTATGGGACAGGACTGATGTGCTGTTTGTTTGAATGATGTGCAAGAAAGTCCTTCAGTTATCTTTCTCCAGTAACATAACAATTTTAATAAGGATGTGATGGCTATTTTTTCTAGAAGAAAGAGGATATGGCTTTTCTGAAAGTGTGAAACATACAACATGATTGATTGATAAATGCTATTGAACATACTGTTAAATTATCAGTAACAGATTGGAGCCAGATGAAAATGGAATATCATAGTTGTAAATCAGTGAACCTATTTATAATTGATCTATTGGACCTAGTTCAGGACAAAATAGTATCCTCAAAATGTCACTTATAATTAGAGCAGAGGTGAAATGCTACCGGTTCAGACAGGTTCCCTCAAAGCGGTAGTTAACAAATGCTACCGGTTTGGACAAGCCTGTATTTCCGACTATTGTGACACACAATTTATATTAGCTAGAAAGCAGGATTTCCTCCTTTCTAGCTAATCTAAATCACGTAGCACAGTAGATTCCTCCCCTCGCTGTTCTACTTACCTTTGCAGGAACACTCGGTAGCAAACTCCGCCCACCCGCCAGGACATCAACACGTCCATTTTTGATGCTCTGTGCATGTAGGGAAAGTACACACTCATGTTCACATTTGCAAACTGGTAGCGAAGGTAAGTAGATTTCACCCCTGAATTAGAGTATGATTGAAATTTAGGAAAAAGATGACTTCACTTCATATAATCTATAATTCAGAAAAGATTGGCTTTGCATGAGGATTATTGTCTCGGCATGTTGTGAGGACAATTTGCATTTCAGCATTTTATTTTCATACAGTTGACAAATCTTGGCCATTCATTGTGAGGTTCTTTATATTTCACCGCAAGGAATTAAATCTTAAAGAAATCTGGAACTAGTCAAGTAATCAAATAGGTTTATTAAAAGAAATATCTCATCATGCTTTTCACAAATTATCGAGAGAATTCTACAAGTTGAAAGAGATTCAGAACAACCAGAAATATTAGGTCTTCAATACTTCAGGAGGTTTCTAGTTAACTTTGTTTTGAAATTTTGAAATGGCAATCAAAATGAATTAATTGATTAATGTCCCCAGTTTCCATTGGGAATTTCCCCCCTACAACATTAAACTTGTGATTTGAATCTGAGTTTTTTTTCAGTATCTTCCATACGTTAGCCTTAAAGCCCTGTAGCTCTTAAGCTAATCATTCAGGTCAGGGACGTGCAGTCAGGGGAGGCAGGGGAGGCAGAGCCTCACCACTGTCATCATGGAAAGAAAAAAAAATGTAAAGGGAAAAAGGCTGAGGTAGTTGCTGTCAGAGTCACAGTGGATGACTCTGCTTAGTGCTTAACTGTTTAAAAAAGCCTCTAAAAAAAGTGCCCTCTACAGGAGGAGGCGGGAGAACCACGTGCCTCATTTAGTCTATCTTTATGATCACTCGAGCAGAGTTAAAGGGTTAAAAGCTGAAAAATTCCTTATGTAGATGAGGCACGTGGTTCTCTCGCCTCCTCCTGTAGAGGGCACTTTTTTTAGAGGCTTTTTTAAACAGTTAAGCAGAGTCATCCATTGGAGACTCTGGCAGCAGCTAACCCAGCCTGACCTCAGCAGCTCTTGCATTTTTCCTTTTACATTTTTTCATTTTCATCATGGCAGACAACAGCAGAGTTGAAATCCTCTGTGAAACAGCTGGAAAAGGTATGTGGGTCGGAGGGAGGGGGAGGAATTCAAAATTAATGTAATGTGTAAGTAATTGTATTATTGTAAGTAGTGTGTGTGTGTGTGTGTGTGTGTGTGTGTGTGTGTGTGTGCTTTACCCGCCTCTGCTGGTGCTTTTTTTTTTTAATGTTTCGGCAACCCAAAACTGTTAAAGCAAGGAGGCTGACCATTCAGCAGGCATGTTTATAATCATTTTCCATTTCCTGTCTAAGAGGAACCACTTTAAGTGTGGGGTGTTTTCATTAATATAATCTGCCCCTTTCTCCTTCTGATGCTGTTTTGTAGGAGAGGGGAGAAAGATAGGTTCCCCCTTGGTGTGGTAGAGCCCTTCCGAAAACCCCTGTGCTGTGTCTGACATAGAGGCATCCTGTGGGATGCCTCTATGTCAGACACAGCACAGGGGCTTTGGCGGGGCTTTCGGAAAGCCGCGCCAGGGCTTTGGCGGACACCTCTATGTCACCACGCCGGGGCTTTGGTGGGACACCTCTATGTCGGACACCCTACCTGAACCCACTAAACTCTCTCAACCACCCCATTCAAAGCCAAAGCATGAAATAAGGACTCAACAGCAGAGAACATAACTCCAAAAATCTGAGAGATTTCCCAAGAAACAAGAATCAATGCTAAGGAGTAAACTGATGCACTGTGTACTAGATGGAAAATCAGCATGGCTGATTTATTGGCCTCACTGTCTGGGAGCAGACATGAGAAGAGCTTTGTAATATCTACTTGCAATGCCTTGCTTAGAATTCTGGACTCTGTCTCACTGTGTATCTTGTTTTGCCCTAGATTTATAGCTTGTTCATTGGATTCCTGGTTTCTACCTATGCCAAGCCTATGACTATGTTTTCAATTGCCATCTTACAATATTAGAAAATTGGGCTGTTGGTCTGAGCTCTGAGCTTGGCAATTTGGTTGCAAACATTTCATCACCTTTCAAGGTGACATCATCAGCATGCTTTGATTTGAATCAATTCAAGGCACACTGACGATGTCTCCGCGAATGGTGATGAAACGTTTGCAACCAAATTACCAAGCTCAGAGCTCAGACCAACAGCCCAACTACCAACCCGAGCTACTTATATTCAAATGCGTTTCATATTAGGAAATGATTCTTTTCTTCTCAAAGTTCTAAGCTTGTATATCATTGAACTGTGGCAGACATCCAACTTCCTGTCTTCTTGGGTGGAAGCCAACAGTGCTGCACAGACAATTGGGTTTATTTATTTATTGCATTTCATAAAATAGTTGATTTCCCCCCCCCCCACTTTGGGGAGATAGAATTGGGGTTTCAATACAATTCACATGTGGCATAAATGCATAAGGCATATTATGCAATGCTTTAGACTCAATGTGGAAGTAGTCCTTTGGGAGTACAAATGCAGCATCTGTCTAGAACTTGTGAGGGCAGAGCTATTTAGGCCATCTTCAAATTAATTATAGATATTTATGATGCCTGCCTGGAAGATGCTCAGAATTGCTGAAATTTCACCTCCTGAAGCCTCATTTCTTCAAAGGCGGGGGGGACATGAAAAAATGAGTGCTGGCTCTGGCCCTTGACCAATTGCTTGCATCTTTTATTAGCAATTGAGACATGTACATGAATGGTGCCTAAATGTAAAAATAAATGTTTGTGTGTGTGAGAGAGAGGCAGAATAAAGGTAGTCCTCAACTTATGAAGACAATTGAACCCCAAATTTCTATTGTTAAATGAGACATTTGTTAAGTGAGCTTTGCCCCATTTTTTGACCTTTCTTGCCACAACTGTTAAGTGAATCACTGCAGTTATTAAGCCAGTAACCCAGTTGTTAAGTGAATCTGGCTTCCCCATTGACTTTGCTTATCAGAAGGTCACAAAAGGTGATCACCTGGCCTTGAGACAAAGCAACGGTCATAAATATGAACCAGTTGCCAAGCATCTGAAATTTGATCACATAATCATGGAGATGCTGCAAAGGCCATAACTGTCAGAACATGAAAATGGTCAGAAGTCACATTTTTCAGTGCCGTTGTAAATTTGAACACTAAGCAAACTGTTGTAAGTTGGGAGGTACCTACTGTGTAGTCTTTTCCACTGATGTCATCTGCAGCAGAAGTCTTGGGAATCAATCTGTTCCTTAAAAATGAACATTATAACCACCCATATTTTCTATGGGTTTAATCAGATTATGTTTTCTCTGTCATGGAACAGGAGAATGATGCCTCTTGTGAGTGATAGACAAGATTCAGAAAATGAGGAACCTACAGTAGCTTTGAAAATATTGCTGACAAGATAGTGCACTGCTAAAGCAGCTGGATTAACCATTGATTGCTTTCAGACAAGGACCATTTAGTATACTAGCTTGGCTTGTACCTTTCTCTCTGCCTTTCTCATTCTTTTTGGCTTCTAAGTCTTATTTTAAAGATAATTTTTATCTGTATTTTTCCCAGTTTCCACTGGAAGTCAAGAGGAAAAATGTTTTAGCAGAACCTTCAGTAGATAGACTTGAATACTAGTGATGATTGAAACTCCTTTTTTTTCTTGAGAGCCATTCCTGGCATATTATCTCAAAGGTTCTCTTCACCTTCTCCAGTCCTTCTTCCTTCTTATTTAATGAGCTATCAAGAGAAGGGTGGATTAAATTGATTGTTAGACAAACAGCATTTTTAGAAAGGCTCAATTATGACATTTTACTAAGAATCACATGTCACCCATGAGCTTTATGTTGACAATCTTTGTTTTTAGGAGAGTTCATGGGTACAAAATATGACCATGAAAAATAAGAAAATTCATTTTTCAAAATGGCACTTTTGGATTAAGATCTAGATGAGAATGAGTGTTGGCAAGAGGAAACTGTGTGGAGGGCCAAAACCAATTTTCTTAAAGGTCAAAGATGGAGGTTTAAATATTTTACAAAGTATATCACTAAAGTCATCAATCTTAAGAGTCAAAAAGTCACCAAAAACTTATGTGAAAAAGAAGAAATAATTTAATTTTGTGAAAAAATTGGGACTTTGTACTAACAGATGGACCCATACATTTTTGTCTAGCTAAAGAAATAATTACAATTGGAGCATATTGTCAGATGAAAGCTGGAAAAAATGCCATATAATTTTAATAGTACACCTTGTTGTAAGATTGTTTTTGGCAGATATTTAGGCTCAAGGTATAAAAACTGCCATATTAGGTTTCAGTCTTCTGTGTAATTGTATGTAGCTGAAACACACAAAAGGGACTGGTTACATAATTTTCTTGGCAACCATATGGGAGGAGCTTGTCATGCCTTTCTTCCAGGGATTTTGTCAAATTTCCAATCTAATTTACAGTCTTGGATTTTACTAATAGTCACTAACCATACTATACCTGAATCTGCTTAAATTCTTACTTTGGATCAATTATACTGTGTTATAATGATATAAATGTAGTTTTAAATTTAATCAAATAGCTAAATTTGGGGCAGAATCTTAAAATTAATATATAAGACTGGAAACACTGCTCAACATGAACTTATCAAAAATGCATAAAGAAATTCATTAGCTAACTTTTACATTGTTCTAATTTCCTTAACAGTGTTTCAAAATAACTAGCTCTGATTAATAGACCATGATCAGAATTTTGATCAGTCAATTTTCCATTAGAAAGGAGGTTTTTTTTTAATTGTACATTAACATTGTTTCAATTATTTAATTATAGATTTCAATCTTGTCTGAAAAAGCAATCTTCAGCCATTCAATAGCATACAACGTTTGCATTTTGTGTGCAAACATTTACAAACATGCTCCCATTTCTTTTACTTCTAGCATTGATACTTAATGGGTTTTTTTTAATGAATGATTGTTTCCAGCAGTTTCTGTGAGTTTCAGTCAGCTATATTTCATTCTGGAATAAAAACTAATGATCCATAAATTCTTAATGCCATATTTTTATAGCCAGTAAATTAGTCTTTAATGGGTTCAATAAGTTTGGTGATGTATGTCATTAATTGTTAATGGTGTTTTAACTAGATAATTGTTGTGAAAGGTTGTTTATCATCTCCATTTGGGAATGACTGATCCTTCCAATCTGTTCCGCCTCGTAATGTTGAACCACTCTATCTACCATCACATCCTGAAAGGAGTTCAAGAGCTTGGGTGGCACAGATCAAATACCAAATTCAAACATTTTCAGTGGATAATGAACCATCACATAGAGACTATCAGACTTAATGAGGCCAGATTAGTTTTGAGTTCCAGACAGAAATATTTCTGTATTGCATCTCAGCACTCTCTATTCACTTTGCAGCCACTATATAAATCAACCCTAATTAGTAAAAGCAAATACTCCTCTACAGATCTAAGCCAAGGAATTCAATTACAAAAAGATCCTCCAGCCCAGCAGTTTAGCACTATATGCGAGTTTTGATCATCTTAATACTTTCATAAATACATAATGGTAAACCAACATTTAAATGAGATCATCAACTTGTGCTTGCCATATCTTCATTGTCATTCCAGATCAATCCAGCGATTCCATACTGTACGTAAAATCTACAATTTCAGTCAAATCAGAAACATTTTTACCAAGCCGTCAATGGAAAGATTGCAATGAACCAGTCAACTTCTGATAAAGAAGAAACAGCAGTTCTGGACATAGCTATGTGACAGCCCAAAGAACTGCAACAAGAATGCAACAAGTATTATGTGGCCAGTACATTAAAAAAGAAAAAAGGCAGACCAAGCAGATAACAAGATCTGGTAATGACTAAGAGCAGGAAAATTCTTGTTGTACAAGACTCAGGCTTAAGAAGAAATGCAAACAAAGCCAGAATTGAAAAGACAGCAACTGACGGCAATTGCTGCCTTTGCAAAGAAGTTGAAGAAACAGTGGACCATATACTTAGCTGCTGTGAGAAGTTCGCACAGGTTGACTACAAACAACAGCATGACAAAGTAGCAACAGTGGTGCTATTGGAATATCTGTAAAAATAACTGTTTCTCCTCGAGCAAGAACCAGGGGGGCAAAAAGGGGGAGCATAGAAAATGACGAAGCTAAAGCGCTCTGGGACCTTAGAATTTAAACAGAGAAAAACTTGCCACCTAACATCCCAGATTTACAAAATTGTCAATAAGAAATACAAAAGTTGACATGGCATACAGCAGAATAGAAGAGAAAGAACAAAATACAAGAACCTGCAAATAGAAATAGAATGACTGTTCCAAAAGAAAGCAAACACAGTATCAATAGTAATAAGCATGTTGGATGCAAACCCAAAACATCTGGAGCACCACTTGAATGCCACTAGCATTATAAAATCATCATCAATCAATTGCAAAAGGCAGCTTTACTTGGAGCGGCTTATATCCTCTGACAATAGCTTTAACCATAAAAAACCTACAGTAAAAAGATTCAAAGGTCATATGTAAACTTACATCCTACATTAGTCAGGGGAAGGCATGTAACTCTCAGGAAGCTGATTTTAGGTGCCATAGAAGGAAAACAAATTGATTTATTATATACTATTATATTATAATGCTACTGTCACTTTGAGGTATTTATTTTAAAAAGGCATGAAACAAATACATAAATAAATAAATAAATAAATAAAGAATGAATGAATGAATGAATGAATGAATGAATGAA
This sequence comes from Thamnophis sirtalis, assembly GCF_051295495.1. NCBI lineage: Eukaryota > Metazoa > Chordata > Lepidosauria > Squamata > Natricidae > Thamnophis > Thamnophis sirtalis. The sequence goes on from NW_028261392.1 coordinate 29,216,440, forward strand.
TGAATGAATGAATGAATGAATGAAAATATTGGACTAGTAAAATAGTAAAAGAAGAAATTGCTTCTAAGGTGTTTTTATTTGGTAACATATCATCTTTTCTGCAAATATTCCTTCAGGCAAACATAAAAACAAACAACATCCAAACAAAATCTTGAGTTGATCCTAGTTGTTTATTTCAATTTTGCCATGTTTTACAAATATAAATATATAGACATTAGATAGTACTGTGAGAATTAGGTGTTTATCAGAGTGATGGCACAAGGGGAAAAACTACCCCTGTTGTTTTGGTATGCAATGCCCTAAAGTGGTGTCCTGAGGGGAAGAGTTGAAACAGTTTATGCCCAGGATGTAAGGGGCCGATAGATGTTTTCTTAGCCCTACTTCTGACCCACACAATGTACAGGTCTTCTATGGAAGGCAGGCTGAGTTCAGTTGCTCTTTCTGCAGTCCTAACTACCCGTTGGAGTCTGTACCTGTCCTGGTTGGTGGTTGTACCAAACCAGACAGTTATAGAACTACAAATGAGAGACTCAATAATTCCTTTGTAAAGCTGTACCAACAACTCCTGAGGCAGTCTGAACTTTCTGAGTTGACGCAGGAAGAACATTCTTTGCTGTGCCTTTTTAATGATGGTTCTAATATTAGGTGTCCATTTCAAGTCCTGAGAGATTATAGAACCCCAAAACCTGAAGGACTTTATTGCTGATACTGGGTTGTCCAATATATTTTCAAATATCATTAATCTATTCCTAAAACTTGAAGTAGAGTGCTTGACTTAGCAATATTGTTTCTCTTTGGGGTTCTTATATATTGGCTTATTGGATGGATGGATGGATGGATGGATGGACGGACAAACGAAAAAATAGATGAAAAAGATGAAAAATTCTCCCCCCCCCCCTCCATGCTGTTGGCACTTAAATGAACTTTAGGATCTGTTAGGAAATAATTGTTAATAAGCATTTTTACAAGACTTTGCAACAGTAAGTACACTCGATGTTATATGAAACAAAATAAGCACTAATGTGCCCTGAGGCATTTAAGATTTTAGTTCCATGATTAATTACAGAGGGTCTGGAGATTATGCAGTAGGAAGAAAGAAAAGGAGAGAAAGAAAAAAAGAGAATGACTACCCCTTGTTATGATGGGGTTGCCCAAAAGAGATGAAGCCACACCGAATGACAGCTTTCCAATTCAGGCACTGAGAGTTTATCCTGAGAAAGTTGACCTTTTAAACTAACACTGAAGCTTTTTTTTTTTTTTTTTGGTATTATTTCTTGAGCGGAAACTGCTCTTTAATAGATTTTCTCTTTGCTGTTTATTACACATTGAGTGCAAGGTTTGGTTTCTAATAGTTCCTTTTCATCGAGCTGCCTGCTGCTGACTGTGGAAAATGTAGGTTTGGCTACACTGATGGCTCTCTGTAATGGCTGTGATTACACCCTCTGCATCTTCTTCACAGTGCCAGCCTTTCAGCAGAACAGTACATTATGCCTGGATAAGACTCAAAGAGCAGTTTAATATCAGGGTTCTTTGGAGCTGTAATAAATGGTTCAAGATCGAAGAGATAATGCCACAGCAATATGACTGGGTGGCCTATGAGGCAAAACACATCAATAGGGCATACATATACATTTGAGTGAAAAAATGACTTCTGCTTTACCAAGCAAAGGTTTATATAGAAAGGGCCCATGAAAATGTGTAGCATGTAGGAAAACATTGACCAACTGGAAACAAATGTGGAACAAACTACCAGCCAGCTTATTATACATAGCTACCTCCTAATATTAAATAAGACTAGACAATAGATGATCCATTGGGTCATTCTTTGAGAGAAAAGTAGTGCTGTTTGATGGGTGAAAAACTGTAGCGTCAAATGAACTTCAATAATAAACCAACATTTATTTACCAAAGATAAAAACAGAATCACCATGGGTGGGCAAAAGATTGGAGGGGGGAGCAGGAGCAATTTCCAACTTCTTGCCAGTTTCTCCATTGACTTTGCTTGTGGGAAGTTGGCAAGGATGGTAAAAAAAAAATCACAATCATGTGACCATAGCTGACTGTGGAAGTGCTGCAACAAGCAAAATCCTTGAAATTTCAATTCCGGGGATATAATTGGGTCCTGGGCCTTGTATGCAGTTTTAAGTGCCAGTCCTCCCAGGTAAATCAGATAGGAAACATGGTAAGATGAATTAATTGTACTTTACTGTAGGACTATATTAATAAAATCTTGCAAGTCTGAATGTATAAACTTTCCAACACCACTTTTTTATTATTTGATCTATTAAAATGGATTAGAATAGAATAGATACACAACCTTGTAGACGACCTTCACTCTGTCAAGGACCTTGGAGTACTCATATCTAATGATCTAAGTGCCAGAACCCACTGCAATAACATTGCCAAAAAGGCAATAAGAATTGTTAACCTAATCTTACATAGCTTCTTTTCTGGTAATATAGTACTACTAATCAGAGCATACAAAACATTTGCTAGACCAATTCTCAAATACATCTCATCTGTCTGGAATCCGCACTGCATATTGGACATTAATACAAGTGAATGAGTCCAGAGATACTTCACGATAAGAGTCCTCTGCTTGCAACAGAATGCCTTATGCCACCAGACTTATAATTTTGGGCTTAGACAACTTAGAACTACGCCGCCTTCGATCTGACCTAAGGATAGTACATAAAATTATTCGCTACAATGTCCTACTTGTCAATATCTACTTCAACTGCAACCAAACAATGTCTACTTCAACTGCAAACCACACAATAGATACAAACTTAAGGTAAAGCATTCCACTTGACTGCAGAAAATATGACTTCTGCAACAGAGTGGTCAATGCCTGGAATCCACTACCTGACTCTGTGATTTCTTCCCCAAACCCCCATAGCTTTAACTTTAGAGTGTCTACTGTCGATCTCACATCATTCCTAAGAGATCTGTAAGGGGCATGCAGAAGCGCACCAATGTGCCTACCATCCCTGTCCTAATCTTTCTTTTTATTCGTATCCATTTCATGTATCCAAAATCATGTTTACACATATATATATATGTTGTCTAATACATGGTTGAAGAAATAAATAAATAAAAATAAATAATAAAATAATAAAAATGGAGCCTTCCTAAGTTTTTTATCTATTAGACCAGTGGTACTCAACATTTCCAGCTTTATAGACCCGCATCTGCCACTCACACAAATGGAGCTGCATGCATGCGCTCATCTGCCGCTCACAAAAGTGGAGCTGTGTGCACACATTTGCACACTGCTTCCACAGCCCAATTCCAAATGGGCCACAGCCCAATACTAGACCTGGGCATTGAGAATTCCTGTATTAGTCTACTAAGGCTCCTGCCTCTCTTATCTGATTGTTTCCTAGGCAGCATCTTTTGCTCTCATTCCTTAAGGTCATCTGCACATTCCATTTTATTATATTGGGGGAATTAAAGTATCTTGACTCAAAAATTGTTGCGCTATGATGCACTGTTTTGGCTCATTGAAGATTAAAACAAACACTTAGAGTTTAGTAGTATATAGATTCTTCTAAACTAAACTTCAAGATTTATTTACTCTATTTTAATCTGCCTAATAAATGAAATTATGTAGGACCATTAGCAGTAGTAAAGAAGTAATCTGCACAATTCCCTATGTTGAAAGTCTTTGCTCTTGGAAAATAGAAAACTGAATCAGGAGATCATGATCTGTTTTATTGTGACTTTTATCTAGACATTTGTAATGACTTATAACACAACGACCTTTTCCTACTCAATATCCAGAATAATTTTTATCTACGGTTTCTTTTAATAGAAAGATTCCAAGGTAATGCTTGTTGTCACAAAGTGTGTATATGTAGACTGTAAAATGTGCAAAATTGACAACAAAATGGACTAAGCACAATTACAAGTCTTTTTATCACATATTTTATATCATATACTGCATTTTCTTTTCTGCATTTTCTGGATTTGGTAAGTTTTCAAAGTGGATTGCAATTTTAATTATCAATTGATGTTTATTACATTAAAAATAGACACTTTTTCTGTCTAGTCAAAAAAGTGGTGTATTTTTAAAAAATTCTGCTTTTGGGGAAATTTTACTGTTTGCTGCTTAAAAGCATGTAGGGCTTTTTCTTTCACCCTGAAACTAGGTACAGTATTAATCTTGGAATTGCCAAGAGCCAAGGTGGCACAGTGGTTAAATGCAGCACTGCAGGCTACTGCTAGATCAGCAGGTCAGCGGTTCAAATCTCACCGGCTCAGGGTTGACTCAGCCTTCCATCCTTCCGAGGTGGGTAAAATGAGGACCCAGATTGTTGGGGGCAATATGCTGACTCTCTGTAAACCGCTTAGAGAGGCCTGAAAGGCCTATGAAGCGGTATGTATATAAGTCTACTGCTATTGCTATTGCTATTGCTACCTCAAAAATCAGCTTGGGGAGAGAGGCAAGGGAAGAAGGAAAGGGAAAGGAGAGGAGGAAGGAAGAAAGTAGAGAAGGGAGGGAAGGCGAAAAAAAGGAAAAATAGGGTGGTGATAACATAAAATAAGTGTATGGGGTGGTAAGCAAAGCAATCCCGAATGTATATTTTAACCTTTTATATGGAAAAATAAAAACGTTAAATAAATGAAGATAAATAAGAATAATAACTATGTGAATGTATACCTGTAACTGTATGTAAGAGAATAAAAATAAAAAACTTTTTATTAAAAAAATCAACTTGAATCCAGTTTTCCTTTATACATATAAAATGTTGTTTAAAAGAAAATGGTGTAGTGATTAACAAGAAAATAAGAGACTGTTTTCTAGTCCCACCTTACACATGAAGAACTTTCTGGATAATTTTGGGCTAATCACTCTCTCTCAACTCACCTCACCTAACAGAATGGTTTTTGTGGGGAAAATATGAGCGTGTTGATAAGGTCACCATATTTAGTTGTAAAAGAAAAATGTGTGATAGAAAATCTTGTAATAATACTTAATATACTATCTTCAGTTTTTCTATTTTTCCTGCACTTTATAAAAGAGTAGTGGCTGCATCAGGGTTGAAAAATGGAATTAAGATCATTCTCACATTAAGATTGATCCAGAGATGGCAATTAGCACCTCAAGCAAGAAACCATTTTCCTGTTATACCTAAGCAATTATCTTCATTTGAGGGGAAATGATAACAAATGGCTGCTGTGTATTTGACATCTCGAGGCTTGAGAGTCTACCATGTTATCATTGCAGGACATTCTTCCAGGTATTATGTCAACCAGTTTAAAGTTAGTCCCAGAGCTAAAATGGATCTGCAATTAAGTGAAACTTCAGCAGCTGTGGATGTAAAACTATGCCTCATTCTGCAAAATAGGTGCTCAGCATGTGGAAGAATGCTTTCAGATTCTAGATCGGGCCACATCTTCCTTTTAATTTTATTTAATAGAATTGTATTAAGAATTACTACTAATTGCATTACTAATTACAATAGTAAAGACTAATCCAAAGTAAACTTAGTGAAAGAAAATAGAATAAAGAGAAAAATGGAAAGTGCAGGAAAAGAGAAAAAGAAATTAAAAAAACAAAGAATATAATAAGAAAAAGAAAAGAAAAAAATACTTTTAACTTTCATCACAATAAATATAAACAAATTTAATAACTCTATTCTCTGCAATGTTAAACAGATATCACTTCATCCCATATCCCATCTCATATCTATAAGCAAATTCATACAATTCTTCCATCTTGGTGTCAGCAAAATTTAGTCCATAAAGAGTTGCCAGAATGCTGCAAAAAAAAAAAAGTCTTATTTTAACCATGGTCAACTAAACCTACTTTATATTCCCTTCTTTTATTTTTAACAGTCTTAATCTTTAGTTCAGTCTGGCTTTAGTTTTGCTGAAGAGTAAAATCTCCTGGGGAGTTAACTTTTGCACTAATGATTCAGTTCTTAGTTTGTCCAATATAAATATTTGAGGATATTCAGATTCTAACTGAAAGAATCATTTTCTAAAAGAATTTTAGGTGCTAAAATTGTGGTCCTCAGATCCTGCAACTTCTCACTAAAGCATGTGCGATAGATTAAAGGGATGATAATGCAAATAGTCTCAGTGTTTGGAATTATAAGAGACAAGGATATTTGGAGCATATTATTCATGGTTTAGAGCTGTGATGGTGAACCTATAGCACATGTGCCAGAGGTGGCATGCAGAGCCATATCTGAGGGCACATGATGTGTTGCCCTATGTCAGCTCCAACACGCATGTGTGTGCTGGCCAGCTGATTTTCGGCCTTCCGGAGGGTGTGGGGAGGCCGTTTTTGCCCCCTCCTAGGCTTCAGGAAAGCCTCTTGAAGCCTCTGGATGGCAAAAAATGGGCCCAACAGCCCCACCGGAAGTTCAGAAATGAACTTCCAGTGAGCCCATTGGGTCATTTTTTGCCCTCCCCAGACTTCAGAAAAGCCTCCTGAAGCCTGGGCAGGGTTAAAAATGGACCTAAAGGGCATGTTGTTTCCTGCCTCCAGAGGGCCTGGTGGTTGTGGGAGGCTGTTTTTGCTCTCCCCAGGATCCAAGAAAGCCATGCGCGCATGTACCGGGGAAGCAGGGGGTCACACGCACATGCACAGGGGGGCACAATGGGGGGATTTAATACTTGCTATTCCTACTATGAAATAGATGGAGCTGTATTTAGACCATGCTGGAACCAGAATCCAACAATGAGTTTTAGCTACAAATCAAGAATGCTCTAAATATTTTTGATACTTTATTGTTATTTGTTTTCTGTTTTTTATTTTAAAATCATAACTATGGTTTTCAGTAGCATTTTGTTAAAATACAGAACTTTTAAGTCTCCAAGGACACTTAACTGTTGACCTGAATAATTCTATTCTTCAGCAGTGAAATTTTTAGAAGATTTCAGCATGAATCTAATATACTAGAAATAATGAGAAAATTTGATTCTATCCATTTAGGCTTGAATATAAAGACAGTCATTTCCTATTATAGTAGAGTTGTTAATTAACACAGCAAAATTGGGATGATTGTGTTATCAGTGATTACTGCTGTTGTAAATGATCATATTGCTTATCTCATACCCTTCACAGAATTGGCATAACTGCATTTTGTACTTTATTATCCTTTGCCACCATTTTTTCTCTGTGTGTGAATGTGGGTGTACATACCAACTAAGGAAAAAAATCTTTGAACGCTGGATAAAGAATGAGCTCTAGCCCATATGTTACTATAAATTCTTAGTATTTGAGGCCACAGTACTCCAAGTATATCAATGCTTATGGAATAGTTGTGACAGTGGGAATTAAACATGTGTCTTGGTTGTGCTTTTGATAATAGAGATATTTTCTAATTATGAGTAATTAGACTCTTTACTAAGGCAGCAATAGCAACCTGAGATATCATACTACTTCTGTGCCATGGACATACAGGTAGTCCTCAACTAACAACCACAATGATGGCCAACATTTCCATTGCTGAGCAAAGTAGTTGTTAAGGAGTCACACACAATTTCTCAACCTCTTTTGCAATTTTAGGCTAATCCCTGAAGTTGTTAGGTGAATCATGCAGTCTCAGCAAATCTAGTTTCCCCCATTGACTTTGCTTGTTGGAAGTTGGCTAGGAAGTTCCCAAATGGTGATCACATGATCTTGGGATGCTGCACCTATCATAAGTCCTTGCCAGTTGCCAAGAACTGAATTTTGATCATTTAACTGTGGGGATGCTGCAATGGTCGTGTGATGACTACTCGTAAGTCATTTTTTTCCATGCTGTTGTAATTTAAGTCACTAAATAAATGGTTATAAATCAATAACTACTTGTACCTCTAAACACCTGTTAATCTCCCTGCCCTAACTGACTTACCTTTTAAAGACCAGTTGACTTTAGAACAAAAGAATGAATGGGAATCCAGTGTGCTGCAAAGCAAAGTAACATATTCAGCATTGCCTTTATTTACAAGTATAGCCAGATAGGTAATGCAAACTGCATCAAGGGATGCCCCAAATGATCATTAATTAGAAATATGCCCCCATTTGTAATTCTGTATTATTTGTTGTTACGGCTATGGTGAACCAGATGTTTCAAAGGTTGCTAAGAGTTAAAGATGTCGTTATTTTGTTAAATTATATCTCCAAAAGCTGCAATCTAAAATTCTGGGAAATTGCAGTCTAAGACATCTGAAGGTTATCAAGTTGCCTGAGAATATATATTCCATAATAGTGCTATTTAATGTTAGATGTCATCTCTAGAAAGAAGTATCACTCCAAATAGTGGGAAATGCACTTTTAGTTTGCCGTGGGAATACCAATGCTAACCTGCAATGGACATTTCTAGTAAAACAAAGGTCTTGGTGGCATAAGATTTCTACCTGGTTCGCAAGCAATTGAAACAAAAACATACTCAAATATTTCCCTCAATGTGACCAAATTGGAAACAATGTACATAGTAATGTACATCATTTCATTAGAGTCCTATGAAAAAATTAAGTAGAACAATGGCTGATGACCTCTTACTATTGGTCCATCATAGAAAGTATCCTCACGATGAGAGATATGAGATATCTCATGAGAGATATAAACGAGACTGGAAAAAATGGATTGACTATATACAAAATAAATCTGGGACCAAGAAATTCCAGTTAGTCTATGCTTAAGATCAGGAATGATTTAAATTGTTTAAAGTTAGCTTAACAAGAAGAAGCTAAGATCAATGTAGAGATGTTATTAATTTCTTTATTTCTTTTTTCTCAATAGATCTTAGACTGTGTTTGTTAAAAATCTAGACCGTGTACGGGTTCTGGGAAGTCGGGGGGGGAGGAGGGGGGTCAGGGGGGAGGGGGGAGGGAGGGAGGGATATACATTAGGCTAGACACGAAGTGTTAGTTCTCAATGCAATGTGACTTTACATGTATACTGTTTTTCTCTAATTTTTCTTTAAAAATAGGATAAGCCAAATACATTAACATATAGTGGAAATACACCGAGGGGAGGAGGAGTAGGAAAGAAGAAAGATGGGTAGAGAGGGATGGGAGAGAGGGTGGGGGGGGAGTCGAAAGGGAAGGGGGGGAGCGGATCTGGAGAGAGGAGTGGTAGAGGGTGAGGGGAAGTAGGGTAGAGGGATATGATGGAGGGAAGATAGAAAGTTGGAGGGTGGTGGAAGAAAGAGGTGTATGGAGGATGGAAGAGGTATATTGGGCTTTTATTTTCTGGGGCATTGTCGACAAGCGGAATTGATGCAATTACTGTTTAATACTGTATGGGGTATACATGTGAGTGTATGAAAATGAAAATAAAATATACAAAGAAAAAAAACATTTACAGCTGGGGGGAAAAAAGAAAGTATCCTCACGTATTGCATTACAGTATGGTATTCTAGTTTAACATCTACGGACAGGAAGACACTACAGAGACTGATCAATTCGGCACAAGAAACCATTGGTTGCCCTCTGACACCACTGAATGACATCGCCAGATCTCGCTGCTTTAGCAGAGTAAGGAAGATACTCAGAGATGATTCACACCCTGGTTAGTGTCTCTTTGCACTTCTACCATCGGGCAAAAGACATCAAAGTATAGCCAGCCGAACAAACAGGTTTAAAGATAGCTTCTATCCTTGGGGTGTCAGACTTTTAAATACAAACACAATCACTCCATGCACACACTAGTTTTTTTTCTTTTTCTTTCTTTTTTCATTTCTGCTATAATTTTGCACCAGTGAGGTTAAAACCAATTTTGTTGTATTTAAGTACAATGACAATAAAGATTATACTTATAGTTACTTATACTTAGTGATGCTGGATATATGACTTGTTCAGGCTAAATATCTGAATGGGTGGAAATTTCAACTGTAGAACTTGGCACATGGTTGCTACACAATAAGCTAACTATTAACATTTAGTATTACTGAATGTAGAAACACCCCAGACAACCTTGGCTGACTTTGAACAAGCAAATCATGGACCTGGTTAATATTTTGATGACAGCCCAACGCATATTCGACTGAAAACTTGATAAATTGTTATACCTGCTGCCTCAGCAGGTGGCAGCACCTGCCTTGTCTTGTCTGTTCATGAATTCTGAACAGAGCTCGGTCTACTTAGTATTTGGAAAGCAGAGTACCCATGAATATCAGGGATATAATATAGATGGGAAAATAAAAAATAATCATTGGAAAAAGCCAATGCAAACCACTTTCATATTGTTCCCAAGAAAATTACATAGTTGTATCAGTGAAGCCACCAGGAATGAAGTTCAACAAAAAGTTATCATTAAGTTCTATTAAGATCAGCAAGTTTCATGCCCAAATAATTAACTTCAAAACAGCAGTCTAGCACTGGCAACATTCACTCTATCTCAGTCTTTGCAGTCTCTTCAAATTGCAAAAAGGGAATTATTTTCTTGAATAAGAGATGTGACATTAATACATTGCATCCATGTAATCATTAGCAGTGGAGCTCAACTCAAATACGTTTTTATTATACTATTCATGAACGCAAGAAGGAATTCATGTATGAGCTAGAACAGTGATGGTGAACCTTTTAGACACCGAGTGCCCAAACTGTGTGGGTACGCATGGCCAAGCTGAAAAACATGCATGCGCATGTGCAGCAGACCCGAAGACCAACTGGATGGTAGGAGGCAGGGCATTCCAACAATGGCAGCGCAGTAAGAGGTAAGTTTTTTTTTTATGAGCTTCTGTTTCAGCCTTTGCAGGGAAACAGAAGCTCATGAAAGAAATGCCATGGAGATCTGACCTGGGGAGATGGCAGGTGTGCCAGCAGAGAGGGCTCTGCATGCCACTTCTGGCACACGTGCCAAAGATTCACCATCACGGGGCTAGAATCACTTCATTAAAACAGGCATCTATTGAGCAGGAAGAAAAATTATGTAATTCTGTTGATTTGCAACTTATTATGTTTATGATCACAACCTTTAATTATATCATTGCTAACTCCTGTTAATATACATGCATACACAAACCCATAAATATGCAGATACTGTACATTTTATGTGGACAAAAAAACCCCAACGGTGTTATGTGTATTTTCTACAGCATAGAGGCTCCTTTTTGCATCCATCATCAGCAACCCAATCATTCAAATAAGGTGAAATCAATCATACTATAATCTCTACCACATGATACTCATTTTTGTGAAGCATGAATAAATCATTGTGCCCCTGATAGGGTATTTATGCCACAAATTGACCTGGGAAAGTGGCTTTGCAACAGTTTGATAGTTATGGCTATGATAGTGGTAAATGGGTGAGTGAATGAATGAATGCATCTTTGTATTTTGACTAGTTTAGATACTGGAACCTGTTGAAACTGAGGCTGTGAAGAGAGAAAATCTTGCTGCAAGAATCAAAGTGTACAGCTGTGAGAGGAACAAATCAACAGAAGACTGGCTCTGTCCTCCCCATGCATTTTGTGAGAAAAGCAGTAAACTGATAAGCAATTTTCTCCTTGGTGAAAGAGCAAAACTTCCAGGTTTCACCCCAGAGCAATCATTTCCATTTGTCTAGCATTACCAGATCCTGGGTCTGTAATGAGGTTGTTCAATATTACTATACTGATATCACCTAAAATATACCAGACATTTCACAAAGGAATAAAATAAATAGGGCTGTTCACAAGTGATTCATAGATGATGACTAGAAAGGGGGCAAAAGAAATAGGAAATAATATGTTGCCCACAGTTAAGATAATAAAATCATAGGCTGGAATGCAATGCAGCTTAAAGAATTAAAAAGTCACACTATTTTAGATTGGAAAGAAGTCCATCTTCTGCCCATTTGACCTCAAAATGGACTCTGCCCAATGTAACGTAATCCTGACCATGCCTAAAATTGCAGCCTAGGCATTTCCACCAAAAGGCAGAATTTTTTTTTCTTATATAAATTTTGTCCGCTTTAAAATTAAATTGTTGCAAAATCTGAATAGAAAAGAAGAAAAGAAATAATGTTTGCAATGTCTTTGAAAAGAGTTTAGATATGCTCAAGAAAATAATTCCTAAAATACATGTCATTCTTGCTAGACCTATCCTCTGTACTTTGATGACTTAACAAAATGCTTGAGCTCATAAAAATATAGTTTTAGACATATAATACCTATGTTTGAATAGGAAATTTTCACTCTTAAAAACAGAATCTTATTTTCACTAGATTTTCCACAAAATTGAAACAACCTCTATGAATAGATCTGCTCTTATTCTTCACCTCCATTATTAACCTATCTTTGCTCCACTACTCAAAAATAATAAAAACAAATTTGTTACCCTTACTTTATCTTGCCATGGTGACTTTCTAAATGTAGCAATTGGAGCAACATCTAGCTTGCCCATATTTGTAGTTGAAATATGTCCTTTTCTCCATGTCTGTATTAGGATAGTGTTGGAGTAAAAATGGACCGAGGATCTTCAAATTTTTCAGTCCTTTTGGAAGTGATAAGTATGTTTTGAAAAGTTGCTTTCAGAAAAGGTTACTGCAAAATGCCAGGAAAAAGCACAGGATAGCCAAGTAATTAATTTCTCTTTCAGCTGAAATTTTACCCTTGTCAGAAGAAACTGGTAAGTTTATTGGAGCCACTTCTATTTTGAATTTGGTTTTAAAAAACTCCCAGATTCAGTCTTGGAACCAAACCTGGAGAAACCTAATTTCTAGTTTCAGTTTATGGCAGCTACAGCAATAACTAAATATAGCTTCTGAGAGAAGGAACATAAATCAGTGTGGGTTGGTGGATTAGTGTTCACCCAGGGGTGGGATTTAGCCAGTTTGGACTGGTTCGGGCAAACCAGATGCTAATTTTGTATCCGATTCACCAAACCGGTTGTTGCAAGGACTGGCTGGCCCCACCCACCCGTCCCCAGAGTCTCCATGCGGCCCATTCATCATGTGAGGTAAGTCCAGGGCTCACACACAGGCTCTGGGTAGGTAAAAAATGGGCCTACCGGAAATTCCGGAAGTCCAGAAATGGGCCCATTTCTGGCTTCCGGACGGCCTCCAGAGTCTGGGGGGAGATCGTTTTGCCCTCCCGGAGGCTCACATAAAGCCTTCAGAGCCTGGGGAGGATGAAACACACACACACACACCACCGTGATGCGGCTGGGGAGGCCACGCCTCCCCATGGCCACACACACCCAGCAACCGGGCAGAGAGCCAATTGATAAACATTTTCAATCCCATCCCTGTATACACCACTCTTTAATGCTTCCATAAACCCATTGCACCCAATTCCAGAACTTCCACATTTGTTTTCCTATACATGAGCCAGCGGAGGTATTCAAGAAGCAAAATAAAAGGAAATGTAATAACTGAGTAGAAAGGTCTAGTCACTATGTATGTTTGAGAGGGTTGGAAAGGATTTTCAACTGTGCTTTGTGTGCTATGTGCCAAGACAGGCTATGATTTCAAGACTGAATGTCCTGAAATAAGAAACATATACCTCGGATATGGTATTAGAGCAAGGAAAAATAAAAGCTTTGCTCGGAATTCTGATAAGAAAATGGGACATCATTTCAAGTTGTAAATAAGTCATTACTCATTTTATTTATCTGATTATTTTTATTTGCGCTAAGTCTGTAATTAGATGTGTTTGAGTTTGAGTTTCATTTTATTTATATGCCGCCCTATTCCCTGTGGCACTCAGGGCAGCGCACAAACCCAAGGGAAAGGGAAACACAAAAACACAAATACAAGGCATTAAAAAACAACCAACAGCCATACGATTCGAGAGGGGAAGGGAACTCATCAACCCCAGGCCTGCCGACACAGCCAGGTTTTAACGGCTTTTCGGAAGGCCTGGAGAGAGGTGATGGTCCGAATCTCTGCGGGGAGTTTGTTCCAAAGGGCCGGAGCTGCCACAGAGAAGGCCCTCCCCCGGGTAGTAGCCAGATGACATTGGCTGGTGGACGGAACCCGGAGAAGGCCTGCCCTGTGTGATCTAATGGGTCTTTGGGAGGTAATTGGCAGCAGGCAGTCTCTCAAGTGATTTCATACTTCCAAGTTGTTGTGATAGTACTGGTTAAATGTAATTGTAGTAATGCTCTGATGAGTTCAGATGTGAACTATGGGCTGTTATATGCCAGGAAGATCCAAAATAATTGCTCACTGAGCATTTCCAGTTTTATCAAGTGTGACGAATAGGTCTGTGCGGGGTGACACCCACCTTTGCTTCACTTCATCTGTTATTCTTGAGTGAAATAAATTTAAGAATTGAAAAGACTTTTACTTTTTGAACTGCAACCATGAGAAAAGCTGTTGTAGCACAAGAAGGATACAGAACTTGGGCTACAACATTTTGCTCAGTTCTCCATATGTATCACTATAAAAATAAAAAATGCACAAAGATGCATAGAGTTTGGTTTGAGCCATGCAGCCCCATCAATGAAAACAAAGCCCATGATGTCTAAACAATAAATACCAGAAATATTATTTCATTATATAAATGCACATGTAGAAAAGAATTAGGCTTTACTAAAATAGGAAAGGAATAAACTGACAGTTCACTTTCTTTTATATATATATATATATTATTTTTGAATAAACACAAACAGACAAAACACACAAAACCATCTTTCATTACAAGTTGTAGAAAGTGTGTCAATTGGTTACAAAAACTTCCATGCATCCCTTCCACAGTCATCACCTACAATTCATATCAAATCATATATTTTAAATCAAATATATTTATATATATTACTATCATCATACCTCAACCTTCATTTGACTATAATTGTTTTTACGTCCTTTTATATAAAATATTCCAGATTTAAAGCAAAACCACATAATGGCATTCCATTAGGTTTTTCCCAATATCATCCAGTAACATTACATCTTTATAACATGTTAAAATTGGTTATATTTAATAAATAAAATAAAATATTAAATAAATAGAAATTGGTTATATTTAATAACAGAGTTTCTAAACCTCATCATTTGCAATTTATATCAAATTTATATATGCATTATTATCATTATCAATCAATTATTTAACTATATCCATTATCACTTCATTTTATACATAATGCTCTAAATTTAACTAAATTTGATTTAATTTTTTATTATAAGCTTTCATTACATCAACCTGTGTCTTTCCAGTAATAGTGCAGTCTTATGTCTCTTGCCATTTGTGGCATTAGTATTCTGGTTATCTCCTTAGTAAGTTTTGTATGGACTTCTCTTCACAACTTATTGCTTATTGCATATCTTGTATAAACTCAAAACCCTCCATCTGCTTCTTCAATCAGCTTATCTTTGGTTATCACTAGTGGTTCTGACAAGATTTCTCTCCTTAGTCCCATCAATTCTTCTCTATTTTTTTCTTCTATACCTTGAAATCTGGGGTAGAGCTCCAGTCCATCTATCTCCCCTTTCCATATTCCACTTTTTCCATTTCCAACCACGTTCAGTTTACTGTCAGTATCAACAATTTTCTTGTCTTTTAATTTTTTCTTTCAGTTTTTAGAACTCTGATCTCCACTTTCTTCATTTGATGAACATCCTGAATTTTTCTATCAAATTTTACTGTTCTACAATCTATGTTCTCCAATCTCTTCTCAATTTTCTCTTTTACTTCTAATAATTTTTGAATTTCAAACATAATCTTTTGCAATGTTAAGGTTTCTTTTTCCTGTTGCACCATTCTTCCAATTTGTAAACACTGCCACTCTGGCATTCAAAACTTTTTATTAAATTTAAAGCAAGTTCATTTATAATCTTTCAAGTCAAGGCTTTGTTTTCACTCCACTCCAGCTGCCAATAAAGCTCCCAAAGTGCACCTGTATAAACAACCCATGCTCTCACTATCACTCTCTGTAAACAAGCTCAAGAAACTTGAAATGCAAAGTCAAATGATCAAAAAGAAAAAACAATATTTCCAAGCCTTCCAAGCCTCCAAGTGGCAGTGTTACTTCCTTTTCCTCTGTTATTACAGCCCTCTTTGTATTCCTTTTATATTTTCTTTATATTACAGGCTTAAAGAAAACAAAAGTCTTAAATGAAGCAATAAACATCCAATCCAGCATTATAAAAATAAGGAAAATATTTTAATCCATAGATATAAAAAAGAATATAAAAAAATAAAAGAAAAACTAATCCGTTCAATTTAAAGAATAGGAAACATTTGCAAAAGTTCCATCCGTAAAAGAATATTTTTTTAAAAAAAGGATAACACACTGTCTCATGTAGTTTAATTTCGCCGCTTGTTCCCTTCTGTTTTCAAATTTAATTTAGCTTTAATTTTTTGTGGGGTAGTCTCTTTTATAATAATACAATTTCCTCACCAGATAAACACACTTTCTCTTTCCATTTTCCTCCTGTTCAGGAGATTTCCCAACTTCAGCAGCTTCAATGGCTGCACTTCTGTCACTGGCAAAAAGAGATGCTCTGGATCAATCAGGGACTTTGCAGTGTCCCTGAGATCAGCAGGACGTTACTCTTCCCTGTCACCATCTCTTCGGGACGGTTTAGGTCCTAAAGGACCGTCCAGCAGCAAAAGTATCAACTGCGAACTTGGAGCTCCAAGGTTGCATGTCGTGTCGTTGCGGCGTTAGCTCCTCCTCCCTGACAGTTCACTTTTGAACCACATGAATTGAGTACATACTTTAAGGACAGAGTCTGTTAAACTGATTATTCCCTCCCCCTATATTTATCTATGCTGATCACCAATTAAATCTGGCAAATCTCATGAAAAGCAGATGAATGCCTCTGACAGAGGCATACAATGTGGTTAAAAATCATTTTCTTTCTATAATTGCTATATTCTTACATTGTTGTGTCCCAGTCAATAGATAGTCCCAAATAGATCATGTGATCATATGCAAATAGATCTGCATATCTGTCAGAGTGTCTTCCACGCCACAACTTAGGAAGATTTTCTCTAAAGTATGCATTTTATAGAAAACCTCCCATCGTGTTTAAATTTTGGAATATCTGCTATTCTCCAAAAATATGGCTCTCTCTCTGGTAAACCTTTGCTCATTTTTCAGTTCATATTTTTCCATTGGTTCTTCTCAAGAGCTAAAGTGAAAGTGGGGGGGGGAGAATTAACGCTTTAACTGGAAGAAGGAAATATTAAAGAGATCCCATTGCAAATGATGAATGAGAGATCAAAGTGACATTAATCTGTTTGAGTGTTTTATCCCTCTCACTCATATCTTAAGAAATTATGAATAGGGAAGAAACAGACTGAAACTCATTCCTAACAAATCTGGGTGACTGGGGACTTTTCATTCTTCATTTTGGTTTGGTGGAGGCACACTTTGTCTCTAATGTCTACATTTAATTTAATTTAAATGAAAGAGCGAATGAATGAATGAAATGCCTAGAAAGCCTTCGAAAGTAATTCCTACTATCCTGTATGTTTGTTTCCAGACCACATTCAATACAATCAGGAATACAAAGGAGAATAAATGTGGGGAGTGCCCGAGAGCATTTGTATCACCATTTAAGTTGGAGAAAATGTTTGAGGAGGGCCAATTTCTGTAACCATATGTAGTTACAGTAATATAAAACTGAACTTTTACGAGAAGAAACCAAGTGTTTTGCTTAGGACTGTCCTGAGTCAAGCAACCAATAGACAGGAAATGAATAATATTTTTTTCAAAAATTAATGCAGTTATGCACAAGGGATTTTTTCCCTGTACAGATATACTTATTGAAAATACTCATATGCTTTTTGCAAAAACAAAGCTACCAGCAATTTGAGCCTGCAGATAAAGTGCTATACAGCTTGTAAAAAATGAGTTCTCCTACTTCTCCAATGCTCATGTTTTAAATGCAGCAAATCTTATCCTGCACTGAGCAGCAGTTGTGCTTCAAAGAAGTGCCACTACTGTATAACAAAGAGCTTCAGTGCAAAGCCTGCCTGCTGGAGTGGGGACTGGCAACATTAAAGATATGAACTTTAATGGGCAATTCCACACTATAGCCTAAATTGCTGGTCTCCTGTGCTGCTCTCTGCTGTTTACAAAGCCAACTTAAAGAAATTCTAGTCTGGATTGCAGTGGGTTGGCAATGAGCCAGGCTAGTGCTCAGCCCAGGCTATGGCCACCGCATGGCCTGATTGGTCATTTCCCTGCTTCTTTCACTTCTCATCTCTGCAGGGGGGGAAAGCCTCACTAGCTGGCTCTGTGTAGGCCAGTCCAATGTATCAATGCCTGCCTTTTTCTTTTAGGGATCGTTCCCTCCTCATTAGTCTTTGTGCCTTGCCTTTGCTTTCCCAGATAGTTATATACATGGACACTTTCAGATGCTGCTTCCTCAAATGCAGCCCCCTTTTCACCCAACTGCCCCCATTATGGTGCTATTGTAGGTCTGATGCTACAGTAAACAAAACTTTCTTCTTCCATTCCTACTTCCTGCATGTGGGAGTATGGAAGCTCAGTAGTAAGGAAGACATTAAGGGGTGGAGGGGAGGGGAGGAAAAGGGAAGGGAACTGCCATGGACAGGTTGTGTGGAAGCTTGCAGTATGCTTCACCTACCCTGAGCAGAAGCTAAAACGGTCACACAGGAAGATGTAATGATTGGATGTAGTAGCATGAACTTCTAAGGGTTGAGGACTTAATGGCCATCATTAATTCAATTAGAAGGTTATTAACAAACAAGAATGGCCAATCAGCAGAATACATAGCACCAAGGATGGCTGCTGGGGGTTTGAAGGGGTTCAGGAGAACCTCTAGCTAAGTTTCTGTGCAGTTTGGAGAATCCCCAATCACCCCCACATCACCCCTCCCAGGAGTCCCCACACAGCCCATTTTGGATGCAAGTAAGTGCAGGGCACACATGGAGGCTCAGGAAAGGCGAAAAATGGGCCTACTGGAAGTTCAGGAAGGCGAGAAATTGGCCTGTTTCCAGCCTCCAGAGCCTCCAGAAGCAGTTTTCGCCCTCCCGGAGGCTCGAAAAAACCCTCCTGAGCCCAGGAAGGGCAAACACACACAAACACACACACAAACACACACACATACCCCGCCATGGTGCAGGAGGCCAACTAGGCTACACCCTATGGCCACATCCACCTAGCAACCGGCTGATCAGAGGTGGGCCTGCTCTTAGAATGGAACATAGTACTGGAGTCCATCTACTTTGAATGTCTTAAGATAGCTCAGATCAGACAACAGCACTTTTGAATCAAAGCTAAAAAAAACCATAGGCACAGAGTACATTTGCAATGGCTGAGATAACCACTGTTTCTGTACTTAGGAAGTGGTGAGAAGTGTATGCTGGGGATGAGCCCGGTTACCTTCTAAGCTAATTAGGGTTTGAGTTAGCCAATACAATGCAATGTATTGCAATGGCTGAGATAACCACTGTTTCTGTACTTAGGAAGTGGTGAGAGGTGTATGCTGGGGATGAGCCAAGCAGGAAGTGTAGCATTGCTCTATATCTGCTCTGATTCTTTTCTAGGTTAACTATTCTCTACTCAGTTTGTCGTAGCTCCATTACTACTTATAGGTCATAAATAACAGTCCAGAAATATTTTCTATGTTACAGCATAACATGCACTCCAGCAGTTTCTAAGTCATCTTAATGTTTCAACTTCATTTTGCATATTCTGTGCATGATATTCAAGTAGCCTGGGAAATATATGAAATTCCATTAAACTATGCATGTTCCACAATGCTCTTAAAAATACAGAATGTAAGGGACATGCTAATCCACAAACCTGATTATATAAGTAAATTTGGAAAAATACATTAATTTCTTTTTCATATAGAGATGATATCCATAGGCATATAACCTATGACCCAAGATTTTCCATAGGTTATATCCAGATGACTAGATGTTATTACCTAGCCATTCACTTAAAGTTTAAAGTTTACTTTATTGTCATTGCACCTCATACAATGAAAGTAAATGCCATCTTCAGTGTACATCATACATAAGAAAACTATAAAAATAAATAAAACAAAAACATACATCCTTCACATTCTACACAATTGAATTGAAAACCCCTGATATGCATTAATATTGCACTATTCAGTAGAATTCAACATAGTTACTGCTTTGGGATAGAAGCTGTTTTTCAGCCTATTTGTCCTTGTTTTTATTGTCCTGTACCGTCTGCCAGATGGCAATAGTTCAAAAAACGGGTGCCAAGAATGAGATGGATCTTTAAGAATGGTTTAAACTTTCTCAAAGCTATAAAGCTCTTCCAAAGAGGTGAAAGGGCAAACAATGATCCTCTGGGCAATGATGTTAACCCTCTGGAGCTCTGTCTTATCTGTCACTGTACAATTAGCAAACCATACACAATTGCAGTAAGTTAAGATAATCTCTATAGTGAAGCGGTAGAAGGTCACCAGCAATTTTTCATTCAGTTGTTTTTCATTCAGCAGTTTTTAATTCCTGAGAAGTCTCAGGTAGTGTAATATCTTACCATAACATCATTGGTAAATATCCTGAGAGATTCTTCAGTTATATGCATTCAGTACATGCCCTCTGATTTATTTGTAAAGCTACAAATGTAAAAAAATAGAATGTCTGTACCAAAAACTTTCCCATAATTTTTCTTGGCCTTCCTAGTTGTTCATAGTCACTGTTCCAACTATGTCCGGTTACCTTCTAAGCTAATTAGGGTTTGAGTTAGCCAATACAATGCAATGTATTGCAATGGCTGAGATAACCACTGTTTCTGTACTTAGGAAGTGGTGAGAGGTGTATGCTGGGGATGAGCCCAGTTACCTTCTAAGCTAATTAGGGTTTGAGTTAGCCAATACACAAATGTTATAATATTCTATAGTCAAGAGTCACAGTTGCTGATAACATCTAGCAATCTTATCGGGCCTTTGGGGGGAGGGGGGGAATCAGACCAGGACACAGCTCTAGATTTTGACACCTTAGGCAAAGTCATATTCTAGTGCCTCCAGTGGTATGGCTTATCTTTTAATTTTATTAGGAATTTCAGAAAGGCATCCTCTTGTTGATTTTTTTCAAGGTTTTTACCCTTTACCTTACACTGTGTAATTACATTTAACCCTTGAATGGATGCCCCGGGTCACAGTACACATTGTTATTGCTTTTTGCTTTCTTTTATTGCATTTTTCAGAAGTCTTTTTGATTTTGGTGCCTCCTAAAATTTGATGGCTCTAGGCCAGTGCCTACTCAGTCTTTGCCTTGAGCCAGTCCTACAAGGAGAGGAAATAGCAGAAATTCAAGGCCAAAGGAGCAGTATCCGAGGAGAAAGCAATTAATACAATTTATTTGATTTAGGCACTGCCCCACTCCAAACTTTGGTATTGTTACAAAAGAAAACTATATTAATGTGCCCATGTAATCACTAGAAATGGAGATATAGTTGAGGGAAGGCTTACCATTGATCAGGTCAATGGGAGTGAATGCAGATAGTTGAGAATAATAACAACGCCCTGTTCTTATTCCATATGTTTGTTCTCTCTCATATTCCCTTCACAAGAAATCTTTGAAGGAGTAAAATATGATTTCTGCCCACCTCCATGCCCCAAAATGTTTGCTTCATCTCTAAATATTTGTGGTAGTGGGAGCCTCTATTCAGATTTCCTCCTGCTGTAAAATTATATATTTTAACTAGTTTTTAAATGAGCTTTTTTTTCTTTTCATCCAATATTACCCTATATTTCTTTGCTCTTGTCAGCCAAAGGCAGCATTCACATCAGAGTAGATAGAACAAGTCCAAGATTTACACTCAGTAATATTTCTGAAGCAGAGCAGGTGCAGCTGAGAGGGGGGGGAAGGAATAGCAATTTTTTTAAAGGAGTCAGATGGCATTGTGTAGCAAACAGAAGGCAAAAGACTAGTTTCTAAGCACAAAATCAGGTTCTTTTATTGATTCAGAATACATTAATTTGTGATGCAAGATTTAAAATGCCTGCTTATAGAAATATAGCCATCTGATTGTGGTTTAATTTTCCATGGGCTGCAATATCCATCACAGAGAAACTGTACGTATCATCTGCAGGTTTCATCTTTTGGGAATGAACACCTGCAGTTTCACACGTGCAGGGAGAAGGAGAGAGAGGGCGGGAGGGAGGGAGGGAGGGAGGGCGGGAGAGGGAGAGAGAGAGAGAGAGAGAGAGAGAGAGAGAGAGAGAGAGAGAGAGAGAGAGAGAGAGAGAGAGAGAGAGAGAGAGAGAGAGAGAGAGAGATTATATAAGGACAACTCATCATGCGGCCATACAATGCTATCTCCAACTCAGTATCTATTGAATTGCAGAATCCTTGAGCAAAATATTTTGTAAAGATGTTCAAGAGAGAATATTCTGAACACCATTTCTTTACAGTTTTCTAATATGTTCAAGGTCATCACCAAATAGCAAATTAAAGTAAAATTAACTATACTTTTTACCATCTGAGGTACTACTGCTCCCTCTCCATAGAAAGGTATCTGGAGTGCCACATACACTAGGAACAATGCTAGTTCCTTTCAGACAGTATGAATTTGATATGCTCTGAATTTCTGTGATGTGCTAAATGCATGCTAAGCGTATGGAGCCACCCAGTTCCAATTACATTTTTTGTGTGAAATTGAAAGTATGCACTAGGACTTTGGCTGAGAATATATATTCTTTTTATTAATATGGCATATCTGTACATTGATGCTTTCCTCATAATGTATTCAGGTCATGGTCCACAATGCACATATAAACTGTAATAAAACAAAATCAAATGAACACATAATTATAATAAAATGAAAATAAAGTATATTTTATATAAAATCAGAAAATAATCTGATATACTTTGCATACAGACCGTATCACTTTTTCAGAGCACAAGGTTATTTAGAAAGATTATACTATATTCAATCCATGAAGATATGCTGGCTCTAAAATATTTATATAACATTTTTAACAGAAAATGAATGTGCAGATTTGATAACCAGTTCTTATCATGCCATCAAGAAACTTCTTCCTAATCTCTGAAGAGTTTTTTTTTTAAAAAGCAACACCTTTTAAAATATATTCATATATATATTTGCATATAAATAATACTATTTGGTAAAGTTACAGGGCGCTATTTTTCCTAGTCTGGATGGTATAAAACCAGATACCCCACTAGAAGCCAAAATCATGATCACAACGTCTGATTTACTTTGGCTATGTCATGCTTGCATAGATAAGTCAATGATGCTAGAAATAGTTAGTGGAATAATAAGAGGCAAGCGAAGAACCCCACTGGATGAAATCGCCAGGTCCCGCTGTCTCAGCAGAGTGACAAAAATCCTCAGGGATGATTCACACCCTAGACAGCATTTCTTTATTCTCCTACCATTGGGCAGGAGATATAGAAGCAAAGCCAGCCGAACAAATGAAAAATAGCTTGTATCCATGGGCTGTCAGACTTTTAAATGCAATCAGGCTAATGTGATAATACTTGCAGTGGCAGAGTAATGTGCAACATGTATATTCCAGTGTAATATAATAGCATATACATATACATGTGTGTGTTCATTTATTACTTATTGGGTTTAGGGATTTCTTTTTACTTATTGATTTATTGAGATGTATTCTGTGTTCTTGGGTGGGTTGCACCAAGGGAGTCTCATTCAATTTCATAGTACACATGTTGTCCATTGACAATAAAGGTTTGATTGAACATGGTGGCTTGATAACTCCAAAACTTATAGGAAACTTTATTGACTGCACAGGCTGCTAAAAAGTGGGCTAGTACCCATACATGTGTGTGTGTGTGTGTGTGTGTGTGTGTGTGTGTGTGTGTGTGTGTGTGTGTTTCTTTGAGGGAGAGAGAGAGAGAGAAAGGGAGGGAGGGAACTGCTATTAACTGCCTGGACTCTTGGGACTTACCATCTTAAAAACATGTAAAAGACCAAAAAATATAAACTGTTCACATTATAATTTACTTCTGACCTACATTTGCAACAAGAACAGTTGGGGTACCAAGAATCCCCACCATTACAATATTGCATGGTGCACAGTGTGCAAAGTTTAAAAAAAATGATTTTTCCCCAATCAGCAAGCTCTTACAGAACCTTAGGTTTCCTCAAACCAAGTTGAGAAAGTGATTTCCGAAAATCACAATTAATATTGCTTTGCTAGGAGCCATGGTGGCAGAATGGTTAGAATGGAGTATTGTAGGATAACTATGCCCAGAGGCAGGAGTTCGATCCTGACCAGCTGAAAGTTGAAACAACCTTCAACCCTTCTGCAATTGGCAAAAGGAGAACCCAATTTGTTGGGGGCAATGTGCTGACATTGGAAACCGCTCATTGAGTGCTGTAAATCACTATGGAACAGTATATAAGTGCTATTGCTCTTCCTATATTGATTTGAAAATCAATATTCCATTTTTAAGTTAACTTACAGAGTTTCTTCAGTAGAAAACATGTCTGTTTTAAAGTTAAGCATCATTTTCATTTGCAGCAGTTTATTTTATCTGAAAGCACACACAGAGAGACACACACCACTAAATATATCCACAGTTTGTGATACAACTGTGGATATATTTAGTGGGTCTTCTGAGTAGTGTTCAACAAATAAATCCAGGTTTCTTTCTCTCCTAAGAATCAAGGTAGTTTAGAATGAATATTAATGTAAACATACCCGTAATATTCATTTGCATGGAACAAAAATGTGGAAGTAAAATAAAATAAATATAGGGATAAATATCTTTAAAATGTACGATTTAAGATCAAAAAGATTATTGATTTTAAAATAACTGGTTACCAGAATGTTTATCAGGAATGCTTGAAGTTTTCATGTTAGTCTACATCCTTTGCTTTCTGTGCAAGCATTGATGGCCTTATTTTAGTTTAGAGTTGTGCTTAAGAGTTAAACTCAAATTGCCTAACTTTCTCCCACCCAAGTTTAAGCTTTTGTGTGCCCCATCAAATTTTTGATACAGGTTTGAAAATATTTTGTGTTGTGATAAGCCTAGAGAGACGGCCAATTTTCTTTTATTGTTAGTGATTCCTCTGAGAATAGCTTTCTGCTGTCTGCTAGCTGTTAATGCCTATAAATTTTGGCAGTTGTAGTCATTTTCTTGCCAGTTTTCCCTCTTCCGGATTAAGAAGAATACTTTGTAGCAGAACAGCATTCCAGATTCAGAACAAATGGCGAGGAGTTCAGCAAGGTGACTTGTTAGGACAATTTCATCTGCCAAACTTCTGAGCCAGTTGGCAACCAGAATCCTTGTCAGAAAAGGTGATGACTACCTCTATAGGAGAATGCCTCTGACCCTCACATTTGCAGGAGTATTTGCTTTGCTAACTAAAATTGCAAAACTGGCGGAGAGCCCTTTAATTCCATGAATAGTTCCAGAAGTATTTGAAGATTTAAATATTGGCAGGCCTGAAAAGATTAAGAATAATGGGCATGCATATGGGATATTTTCACATGATACTTTTAAAAACTGCTTATAAATCTCTAAATTTCCTTTAGCAAGCTATGTGATATTCTACTATATAATCAACCATCTTTCAGGGAGTGGTTAAAATCCACTTTACAGAAAGAAAAGGAGTAATCATAGATTCCATTGAATGGATGATAGAGCTGAAATAAATATTTGGAAATATTTCAGATTCATCCACTCTATGGCTTCAGTTGAAGATGTGTAACATTTAGGTGTTTTCATGTTATGGGCATCTCTTCTTCGTGGGTTTCTTTTTGGTGTGCTAAATACTAAATTCTATTGCACGTCAGTAATTAAATATTAATTACACGCTAACTATTATTCATCTCTGCTTAAGTCAACAATGTGAATCTATCATTGCCATTTACAGCCATGCCTCTGCCTTTTTCTGTTATACCCCCTATACTGTATGTTTACTAACACAACATCCTATTATAAATGAAGAAAAGCCATATTCCAAAGCCATATAAGCATATGAATTCCCAAAGGGGTTAGTAATTAGGTTAGCTTTTAACAGGGCTTTTAATGAGAAAGGGAAAAACAGGAATGAGAGATACCAATCAACACGTGACATCAATATGCATATGAAGATGGGACTGAATCCTGATCCTTAAGTTTGGAAAAAGAATCATGTATTAGAGGCAACCAAATAGTAAATACCAATCTCTTCTTTCCTATGCCATGCTCATTTCCCATTAAGTGGAGTGAGGCAATAATCTCAAACATTTCCTGGTTGCCGTGCAAGAGAACCACATTGTTACTTTTCTATATTGTTAGATTTGCCTTTTAATTGTGGGGCCAGAAATTAAGAGGGTCAAATTGAGGAGGGAACAATTTCTGAGTCCTGACTGCTCTTTCTCTCTGGTCAGCAGCAATGAAAGGAGTGGCCACGTGTCTTTTTCTGTACTTACTGGTGAGGAGTTTCATTAAGCAATACACTATTCTTCCTGGTTTCTGAGATGTTCTAGTATGATCTTTGGATCTTTGACTCCTTATTTCAGTTCCAGGTTTTAAGCTGTTGATTCGGCTATGACAACCCAACTGCAGCAAGGCAACTTTGATAGAGGCTTTTATTGGGAGCCAATAAAAAGAAGAGAGAAAAGAAGGGAGTAATTCTTTATGGATTCTGTAACCCATTCATATATGATATATTCAGGATTCAGGGAGGGGGTGCTATAGGACAAATAGCATTACTTCATATCTGCATGCACACCCCTCCCTCCAGACATCTCTCTGTGTATTAAGGAATAAAACACAGTACTGTATTTGTAATGCAGATATGTCCAGCTAGGATATTTTCTTTTTGTTATCAACATACAAAATTCTTGATTTGCTTTCAGTAATACCGTTTCCCCAAAAACAAGACCTCCACGGATAATAAGCCCAATCGTGCTTTTGAGTGCAGGCACTAAAATAAGCCATCCTCCAAAAATAAGCCCTCCCGTAAAATATTGCAACACAACAGCAGCCATGAGATGACCATGCTTGCCGTCCCCTGCACCTCAAAAACAATAGTGCTTATTTTGGGGGAGGTGTCAAAAGAAAATAAGACCCTGTCGGGGAAACACGGTATTACAGATTCTGAAATAATTTGTCAAAAGATGAGCAGTACTGCTTGATGTAGACTATACAACTCAAGAAACAGTCAAGATGATGATGATGATGATGATGATGATGATGATGATGATGATGATGATGATGATGATGATGATGATGATGGAGGAGGAGGAGGAGGAGGAGGAGGAGGAGGAGGAGGACATGGTTGTATCAATTATTTTATTAAAATGACTTCTTTCCAGATAGAATGGTTCATTTGTTTTTGTTATTACAATAGATAATAGAATGTAGACAACCTTAATTATGTCAATTGTTTTTTTCCTGGAAAAGAGAGTCCTGCCACAGCAATAAAGTGAGATATAGAGTGTCACCACACCTTTGGGGGGGCAGGAGTGTCAGGTTACCTGTTGTGGGGTATGGTCAAAAGTGTCTGTTAGACATGTGTGAAGGACTGGCAATGCAATATACTAATCATGACATTGCTTAGACAACTATTCATTTCTGGTCTGAAAACATAGGCAATCAACCTATTAAGATGACATATTTGGTTAGCAGTAACATGGTCTAAAAAGCACTATTTATGATGGGAGTTCTTTTTATTCAGCAAAGTGAAGAATTGGTGTTTGTTTGACCTGCTTATAAAGTCACCCAACAACTAATAACTGAAACATTCATGAGCAAAGATTCTGTATACATACCTTGCGCTGATTCTTGAAACCACATCAGAGGCTAGCTATATTTATTCAGCATATGCAAACTAAGTAGCAGTACTACTTTCAAGAAATATTGCTGCTGTGGTATTTGAGACAGGAAAGCAATATGAATCCTATCCTAAATAAAGGGAAACAAGGAAAGTTTCCCTTCATTGTTTACAGTTATAATATGCTAAATCCAAAAATTAAAACAAGTCTGCTAGCACCTTTTCTGACTAACATTTTATTAAAAGCCATAAATTCATTGTATCTGATGAGGGGAACTGCAGCTCACAAAAACTCATGACTTTAATAAAATGTGTTAGTCAGAAAAGGTGCTGTCAGGCTCCTCCTGATTTTTTGCTGTCGTAGATTAAGACAGCTGTTCACCTACAATATGCTAAATCCAAGCAGCAATACTTTGTTGGTTGTTAATGTTTTGGACCAATATTGCTGAATGCTGTAACTAAAGGAGGCATACACACCTGGAGTTCTCTGCAAAAATTAAGATTGGAAAAAAAATCATGCTTTTAAAATGAAAGAAAATTACAAGCCTTTTATTCTAATGACAGGGGAAAGGTTTTGCAAAAGCTCCTCAGTGCTCCCACCTCCTAGTCCCAAATTTTTGCCTAACTGTGTCACTGAATGCAATGCCATTAATTTTAATGATATGTCAAGAATGGCTAAAAGAACTAAACACAGCAGATCAAAAGATACACTCTTTGAATTCCACTACACTTTCTGAAGCCCTAAAAGGGTTAAAATAGCAACCAGTTTGATCAAGTTCATATTTTTTGCCCATTTTCTTTTATGCTGTATTCTCTTTTAACCCAAAATTTTAATTTGTTGATGAGATATAAAAATAGATTGTTTCTTACAATTAAGATCTTAGGGATAGGGACCCTTTATTTGGCTAATATAGCACAAAAACAGACTAATTGCAAGATATTTATGAAATGGTCCTAACTACAAAATCTTTCAGTAATTTGCTAAGTTCAGTTTAATGGTGAACAATATATCTCACACTTCCTTTATCCCTTTCTCCACACATACATCCACCTTGTCCAATTATTTGTTTTCCTGACATACATAAGGTCAAATTGTTCTTTTCCTTCCTCCTTCTTCCTAGCTCTTATGCCTACTTGCATGAGCAATGGCCTTTTGTGGCACATTCGGCCCATGACTTGACAGTCATTATTTTGTCTTTTATCTTTTAAAAGTTATTATTAGACTAATCAGGCTTGATACTAACCTTTCCAAAGATACTATCCATTACATTGTCAGTAAAGCAGACTGGAGACTAAGTGTCAACAGAAGGTGAGACAGAAAATCAGCCACAATCTAAAAGCTAATTAACCTGCCTAGAAGTTAATTAAATACGTGTTAGGAGCAGCAGGGTAGATCCTAATTAAACTTGTCTAATAACAGTACATTGACATACCCTGACACTGAGAATTCCTTCAGGATTTAAATAATTGTGTAAAGGGCAATAATACCTGCCACATGGATGCAAGCAAACCCTGAAGATGCAAACATTTCTCAAGTATTTCTATACTAATTGGGCATGTCACATGTATTTTAATTTACATCTCTTTAAATGTTGATTTCCACAATTTTTCTATATGACGTTGCTTTTCCTCTCCCTACCCATTTTGCCTGAAAATTCATCAGAAAGAACCAATTCAAGCTGAACCTGTTGACAATAGGAAATATTGAGTATCATTAGTTGCAATGATGGTGTTTAAATTAATTTGCTGATTTTAATGTTGATATATTTAGATAATCCACGGGTTTCCTAACTTCGCATTAGTAAATAATGAATGTACATATACATAACCTCACTTTCATTAAAATAAGTAGAAATCTATTTGGAGTTAAACATCATTATTTATATAATCCAGAAATGAAATAGCTTGATAAATTATAATTTGCCACTTGAACGGTAATTGTTTGAGAATGGCCACTTTCAGGATAGCAATAATGGGAACTGGGAAATTAAAACCTTTTCGAATTGCCTTTTTAGGTATCAAATTTATGCATTTGGTGCAGAAATACCTTGCTGGCTAATCCTAGCATCTGTGATCCAGAAAGATAATCAGTGAAGGAGTAAATGCTTAATTTTGTTGCTCATATGTTTAAAACCTTTGATCTTATTGATTTTGAAATAGAAACCTGTAAGACATCTTCTCTGCATGTTACTTTGACTCCTGGTGACTGCTTAGCCTAGTCTCTGCAGTTTTCTTGGCAAGATTGTTCAGAATGGCTTGGTTGGTTGTTTTATATATCAAACTTCTTAATTGTTCATCTCCTCCATAGAGGGGCTTGCCATTGTTTTCCTAAAGCTGAGAGTGAGTGACTGGCCAAGGTCAGTCACTCACTCCCATCTCCCTTTGTGCTTAAGGTAGGACTGGAATTTACAATCTGAGTTTCTAACATGAAATCTGAACCACTACACTAAACTGGCTCCCTGAAAGAGATACTGTAGCAGGGAACTTTTTACATTGTTAGAAGGTTGGATTAGAAGATCTCAGAGAAGTCTTCCACTTTCAGAGTATCTATTGGGAAAGATCTGCTGTAAACACTGGATTCTATGCTGTTTGGATTCACTCCTATTTTAGAGGAGCTGGTTGGTCTAAGCAAAGTTATCTTAATCAAGATTTATTGTTAGCAGGATAAGTATCTATACAAGCCAGTATGCTGTTCACCAAAGTGTTAGTTTTTACATCATTTCATACAGGATAGCTAGACTACAAGCTTTGTCCTCAGTCTTAGATTCAATATTTAATCACATTTTTCAATTCTGACAGTGTGGTATAGTGGCTAGCATGCTGTGAAAACATGTTGCTCTACTAGGAAGCTCTGAGAGGGACATAATTATTCTTCTTTTTGTGGTCGCTTTCTGGGTGAATGAGTGGAAAAGCCAATCAGTACAGAGCTGGCAGCATAGAAAGAATCAACGAGGCATGGTTGTGCTGAACAGCATGGAGAATAAATGTGCAACTTGAACAGTATTGCCATTCCAGTAACAATCCAGTGTTCCTCATAATTATTCTATTACTGGGTAACTTTTGGACAAATTCCTTTTGGCCTAAATTACTTTGAAGCATGTATGCTTTGGAGAAAAAACAGGTTACAATTGCAACAATAAGAGACAAAAAAGAGGGGGGAAAGTTTGACATTTTAAAAAAATTAACAGAAATTTCCACATGAGAACCAATAGATTGATAGAGAAGAAAAAGTAGAGTCATATTACTTCTTTTATTTCATGAAAAAAAATCAGTTGCTACAGAACTTAATGGGGGGGGGATCACCAGGGACAATCACATACAAATAAATAGGTTTTGAGCAAGTACAGCATATACATTTTTCTGTAAGAACAGCTGTCAAGCAAATACACACACATACAAATAAAACAAACCCTGACATTTGACCAGGTTCTGTTTTTCAACTGAGTTGTCTTCCTATCTTGCATGCACGTTAATCCCCTATTGTGCCATCTAGGCCACTGAAAAGAATGATGTCAATAACAAATATGCAATTGCTGATAAAGCTCATCTCTGCTAGAACACCCCTGAGTGGCATTGTTGAATGCTGACGGGCTTTTAGTGAAAAAAATGCTAAATGTCAGCTTTAAGAAAGAGCTGGAATTCTGATTCATTACTGGATTTTCCTTTTCAAATTTAGACTCGGTTTGGGGTTGTTGTTGTTGTTGTTTTTGTCATGTTCTTTTTCATGATTTTGATGTGTTCACTTGTATTTCAGTTTAGTCCTTTTAATCATAAGCGTTTTGGTATTAGTGCAAAGCCTTATCATTATAAGGACAAGGCGGAAACTAGACCTGGAAACAGTTAAATGCAAAGTAATGTAGCCTTACATCTTCTCACTAAGCAGCAAAGGATTAATGAGAATATGTAAGCACTCTGATCTTTTCAGGCAGTATGGTGGTAACAATAATCAATTAACCTTGAAAGATCTAACTGGCAGGGTTTAAGTATGAAGTTGTTTGAAATGCCAGATTATCTGTGCAGATGATGCATTTGTTGTAAGAAGAGGAGGGTTAGACTACTTTGTAGTATAGGATCATAGGCATGCTGAGCTCTACTGAACTCAGTAGGAATGTTTCTGTGTAATGGATTTAAGAGTGGAATATTATTCTGATGCAACAAAAAAATGTAATTGGAAATAACACATTTCCTGCAACATAAGCTGATATTACTCATCAGTTAGATATTACTTTGTCAGCCCCATGGAGTAACCTTGTATAATGATAACTTTACACATGATGTCTCTGAACTGGGAAACTGAATAGAGTAAAATTGAATCAAGTTGGATTCCAAGTGATTATAGAGACATAGCCATGCAATCAATATTTTGGACAGAAAAAAATGTTTCCTATTACCTTCTTCTGACACATTTTTGAGTTGTCAGTTTACTTTAGAATTCCCTTGTTGTCTTCCATTCAACACTAACCAAACCTGACCCTGTTTAATGTTCCTAGCTAACTACTAACTACTAACCAGACCAGCCATACTTAAATTCTAACCATCAACTACGCAACTGAATGCTGCTGCATTACTGCATGTAAATAAACACACCCAATTTACTAAGTAAATAGTTCTGTACTATGAAAATGTATATAGCAATTAACGTCTTCATTTATAAGGTGCTATATGAACCTTTATTTCAAGAACAAAAGCTGTGCAGTCACACTGGGCTGTTTAAATAGATTTTGCTGACTGCAGCAATACTATTCATTCCATACTTAAGAATTGATAATTATATCTTACTGTAGTATTGCAGTGAGATAATATCTCCACTACACCTGTAACAAGTAATTTACAAAGTTGAGCTTAGGTCACAATGTAGTCCTGTTTTCATGCATGAAAGAAATTTATTGGACACTCAAGAATATAAATGTGGAGAGGGGATGATTCTGCTGCCAGGGTTTTGGGGAAAGTCATTTGGGCATTTTAAAAAAGTGTCCCTAATGCAGCGCACTGTTCCCAAAATGTCTTCTACAAAAATACGGTGCATATTTCTGATAGGAATTTTCTTGTCAAGACAGACATTTAAATGCCACAATGACAGACACAAAGAATAATACCACCAGTTTTTCAACATTTTTCCTCTGATGGATCATTTACAGTAAGTTATTTATTGAAATATTTCTCTTTTTAATATTTTAAACACTTCTTATTCAAACTAAATCCAATACTGACCATGTACAGACATATAATAAAAAAATTGGAAGTTAAAATAGGTAAGATACAGTAGACAGTTTTGTTTTGTTTAATCAAAAACAAATTTTAAATTTGGGGAGGGAGTTATTTATAAAATTGAGACAGGATGTCCAGAATATTAGGACATTAGAAATAAACAAATATTCTGGATCAGACCAAACAATCCATGAGAACAATGTGTTTGGTTAGCATGGTACTATGAACACAGCCAAAGACTAAACAACAACATTTATGATGGCAGTTCTTTTTATCTTCCACAATGAGGGGTAGCTGATATATTAAAATATTAATGATGGCACTTAAGCAATGAGCATAAACTCTTAGGAAGATACTACAAGTGCAGGACAGAGGCTACAACCTAGAGAATCCAATTTTACAAGGCAAGGACTTTTACCAACACAGTGAGGACTGAATGAAAACTAGTAGAGAAAGATTCTATTTTTAAGCTGCCCAGAGTCACTGAGAATGAGGAGGTGGCCATACAAATGTTCTAAATTAATAATTAAATGCCCAGTTATAATTTTTAATTACATATACTGTATTCACTGCATGCTCAATCTTTTTATTACCGTAATTAAGAATTCATTACTTTTTATAATTTATTCTCTTTAAACTTTAGATATTAATTTGCATGGAGCCCATGTTATAATTTTATTGATATAACTGTTCTTAAGACATTAGAACCTTTCTTGCCATATTTGTTAAGTGAATCACTGCTGTTGTTAAATCAGTAACATGCTTGTGAAGTGAATCTGGCTTTCTCTTTGACTTCGCTTGTCAGAAGTCTGCAAAAGGTGATCACATGAGCTCAGGACACTGCAACCGTCATAAATACATGCCAGTTGCCAAGCATTCAAATTTTTATCATGTGAATGCGGAGATGCTGCAATGGTCATAAATGTCATGTCACTTTTTTCAGTGTTATTGTAACTTTGACAGTCACTTAACTAATGATCGTAAGTCATGGAGTACTTGTATGTTATTTGAAGTCATGTTTTCTAATATTTTATTATTCTCACAATGTGAATAAATTCTTGTTTATTTCAGATTTTTATTAAGACATTTTCCTACCATTACATTAATTACTTCTGGAGCACATGATCTTCATGTGATCATGTACAATGAAATGCATACAGTGAATGTATGATTAATAACATGTAATTTCTGTGCTTTTCATAGAACTTTCTCCACATAAGTATGAATTTTGTATAGATTTCAGCCATGCAGCCCAATGGTAGTCGTGCTTACTTGATAAAATGAGACATTATGTTCAGTAAAACATATTTGCAGCTAAGAGTTGCATTTAAAAGATAACTTGATCATATGTAGCTTTTAAATATTATCCTACTTAAATGTGTATTTTTTTAATATCTTCTCAACCCTAATTGAAACAGGCTTTGTGGATTCAAATGATCATTTCATCCAAAAATTTCCTCTCAACTTGTTCATATCACTTCTGCCTCCTGCAAAAAATCATCATGAAACAATTGATCTGGGTTAATTATTTTATTTCACTATTAAGAGTTCTAGCAGTCAGATTTTGATTCATTTAAGAAATATATCTAGATTATGTATATATATATATATATATATATATATATATATATATATATATATATATATATATATATATATATATATATATATATATATATATATATACATACATACATACATACATACATACATACATACATACATACATACATATATATATGTGTATATGTCTTCGGCTTGTGACGAGCCGAAGACAGAGAGTGGAAGTGTGACCTTTCTCCCATATTTGGGCATACCAGGGGTTGTGACTTTAAATATATACCTCTCACCCTGGCTGGCTGATAAGGAGTCGAGCTGTGTAGCTCAATGGTTAACACATCTGCCTAAGAGGCAATAGAGCACAGGTTCGATTCCCAACAAGGGTGTGGCTAGCTGATGAGAGCTAAATAGCTTGAAATAGATCTATACTAGTCTCCCTTTATTTATTTATCAGCATAAATATAACAAATGTAACAAAAAAGGCAACAGTAAAAAATATTGGGTTTCTGTCTGGATGGTCTCTTGTGACGAGCCGAAGACAGAGAGTGGAAGTGTGACCTTTCTCCCATATTTGGGCATACCAGGGGTTGTGACTTTAAATATATACCTCTCACCCTGGCTGGCTGATAAGGAGTCGAGCTGTGTAGCTCAATGGTTAACACATCTGCCTAAGAGGCAATAGAGCACAGGTTCGATTCCCAACAAGGGTGTGGCTAGCTGATGAGAGCTAAATAGCTTGAAATAGATCTATACTAGTCTCCCTTTATTTATTTATCAGCATAAATATAACAAATGTAACAAAAAAGGCAACAGTAAAAAAATATTGGGTTTCTGTCTGGATGGTCTCTTGTGACGAGCCGAAGACAGAGAGTGGAAGTGTGACCTTTCTCCCATATTTGGGCATACCAGGGGTTGTGACTTTAAATATATATATATATATATATATATATATATATATATATATATATATATATATATATATATATATATATATATATATATATATATATATATATATATATATATATGTTATATTTATGCTGATAAATAAATAAAGGGAGAATTTATCAGCATAAATATAACAAATGTAACAAAAAAGGCAACAGTAAAAAATATTGGGTTTCTGTCTGGATGGTCTCTTGTGACGAGCCTAATGACAGAGAGTGGAAGTGTGACCTTCCTCCCATACTTGGGCATACCAGGGGTTGTGACTTTAAGTATATATATATATATATATATATATATATATATATATATATATATATATATATATATATATATATATATATATATATATATATATATATATATATATATATATATATATATATATATACATATACATATACATATACATATACATATACATATACATATACATATACATATACATATACATATACATATACATACATACATACATACATACATACATACATACATACATACATACATATATATGTTGTATTTGTGCTGATAAATAAATAAAGGGAGACTAGTATAGATCTATTTCAAGCTATTTAGCTCTCATCAGCTAGCCATACCCTTACTGGGATTGGAACCTGTGCTGTATTGCATCTTAGGCAGATGTGTTAACCATTAAGCCACAGAGTTCCTCTCCTTATCACCTGAGCCAGGGAGAAAGGTATATATTTAAAGCTTAATGGTTAACACATCTGCCTAAGATGCAATACAGCACAGGTTCCAATCCCAGTAAGGGTATGGCTAGCTGATGAGAGCTAAATAGCTTGAAATAGATCTATACTAGTCTCCCTTTATTTATTTATCAGCACAAATACAACACAAATGTAACAAAGGCAACAGTAAAAATACTGGGTTTCTGTCTGGATGGTCTCTTATGACGAGCCGATGGACAGAGAATGGAAGCAGTGAACTTCCTCCCATATTTGGGCATACCAGGGGTTGTGACTTAAATAAATAAATAAATAAATAAATAAATAAATAAATAAATAAATAAATAAATAAATAAGTAGGTCTCTAGTTATTCGGGTTTTCTCCCGCGTAAAATTGGAGGTGTCTTGGCGACGTTTCGACGAAGTCTCATTCGTCATCTTCAGGCTTGGTGCTTCCAGGAGCAATGTGAGATCTCGGCTGTTTCTTCCTTTTAACTGCCAGTGGGGGGTTGAACTGATTGGGTGGGAGCTTGGCTGTGTTCTGATTGGGTGGAGGTGTGTCCTGATTGGGTAGAGGTGTGTTCTGATTGGTTGGGGGTTTGTGTTTCATGTAAGGATAGGAGGGGTTTAAAGAGGCTGATGGTGCATTTGCAGTCTGGCTTCTGGTCCTTGGTCGTGCTTCCTCATCAATGTGCGTTTTTGTCTGCTTTCTTTGTGGGTGTTTGGTGGTGATAACCTGTGTGGCTCTTGTGAGCGTGGGCCTGGTGTCATTCATCATGTTAGGGACTCGTTTATCAATAAGGGCAGGCTTCCAAATGGCTGGCAGGTGGGAGGTATCGTCCCGCCTGTTCATGCTGTGTGGCCGTTTTTCTATCTCAATGGCTTCTCTGATTATTCTGTTGTTAAAATGTTCAGCCTTGGTGATGGTTCTGGTATTTTTAAAATCAATTTTATGTGGTTTTAAGGTGTTGGACCAGGGAAGAAGTTGGTTCCTCTTTTCTGATTGCGTTTTTGTGTTCTTCAATGCGTGCACTTATTCTTCTGTTGGTTTGTCCGATGTATGTGGTGGGGCAGGTGGTGCATGGGATTTCATATACTCCTTGATTTTCTAACTCAATTTTTTCTTTGGGGTTTCTTAGGATGTTGGATATTTTTCAGTTTGTACAGAATGCTGTCTTGATGTTATGTTTGAGGAGGATTTTGCTGATTCTGTCTGTGGTGCCTTTTATGTATGGGAGGAGGGCTTTTCCGTTTTCTTGTTCTCTGTCCTGGATTTTAGTGGGGGTTTCTTTTTGGATTAGGTTGGTGATCTTATTTATTTGGAATCCATTGGATGTCAGTACGTTAGTGAGAGTGTGTAGTTCGGTTTTTAGGTGTTGTTCATCAGCTAAGCGTTTTGTTCTGGAGATGAGTGTCTTGGCTGCGGAGTTGATCTGGGCTGGGTGGTGGTGTGAGAGTACGTGCAGATAGCGGTTAGTGTGTGTTTTCTTCTGGTAGATGGTGTTCTTTAAACTCCTCCTATCCTTACATGAAACACAAACCCACAACCAATCAGAACACACCTCCACCCAATCAGGACAAACCTCCACCCAATCAGAACACAGCCAAGCTCCCACCCAATCAGTTCAAACCCCCACTGGCAGTTAAAAGGAAGAAACAGCCGAGATCTCACATTGCTCCTGGAAGCACCAAGCCTGAAGATGACGAATGAGATTTCGTCAAAACATCGCCAAGACACCTCCAATTTTACGCGGGAGAAAACCCGAATAACTAGAGACCTACATACTAACACCTGCGAAAACCTCAGAAAACACACACACACACACACACACACACACATATATATGAATAACCTAAAAAAAACTCTAAACATAAAAAACAACCAGCT
Organism: Thamnophis sirtalis; assembly: GCF_051295495.1. Taxonomy (NCBI): domain Eukaryota; kingdom Metazoa; phylum Chordata; class Lepidosauria; order Squamata; family Natricidae; genus Thamnophis; species Thamnophis sirtalis. The sequence continues at coordinate 29,254,312 of NW_028261392.1, forward strand.
ATTATAATCATAACAAAAGTGAAATATGCACTGTTACCTGACCTATTTCCAGTTAAAGAGATAAATAGCTTCAAACAATATAAAAATCATCATGATGATGAGAAAGTGATGTAGCAATCTCCTTCAGCTGGTGCACTTTCTGAAAACAAAGGCTACCAAAGTGTGGCAGCAAACCTATATATCTCTTTGCAGTTGTCTACTGGTGATCTGGATTTTTACAGCTCAGATCTAGTTCCAGTAACCCTAAAAAAAACATTCCAGAGCAGACAAAAAGTGAACAGTCAGAGTTTAAAAATAATCACACTAATTTTCATGTTTATATATAAATCTTTGCATATGTAAAATACAAACATAATTGCGCCTGGATATAATTCATATTCAGTCTATATATGGGACAACATTCTCCCTTTATCTCTTTCTTGCCTCCTATAATGTGTGAAATAAGATAAGCTGTGACTATAAATACTAGGTGAAAAATCTAAGATTTAATATTGTATGTGAATGATCAAAAAATCTAAATCCTGTCAATGATTTAAGCCAGAAGACTTGATAATTATACTTATATTAATACATCCTGCAACAATACCTTTAATATTATTAAATAACATCTGCTATGCCAAATCCTTGGGAAGGACTAGATAGATGGACAAAAATGCCAAATCCATTTTATTATCTGGATGTTTGATGGTGTTACAGATATTGTCGCAGGATGGAAGTTGTCCCCAGTAAAGCCGCCTTTTGCAATTGACTGATGGTGAACTTGTCAATGCCAATGGTATTCAAGTGGTGCTCCAGTTGTTTTGGGATTGCACTCAAGGTACCTATTACTATTAATACTACCCTTGTTGCCTTTGCCACAGTCATTCTATTTCTATTTGTAGGTCTTTGTATTTTGTTATCTTCTCCAATTCTATCTCTTCTTCTATTCTGCTGCCACATCTTCTTTCAGCAGCTTACCAGGTGGTCTACTGTTTCTTCAGCTTCTTTGTATAGGCAGTACTTACTGTCTGTTGCTTTCTTCTCAATTCTGACTTTGTATATATTTGTCCTTAAGGCTTGGTCTTCTGCAGCCAGAATTACTTCCTCAATCTCTTTGTTCAACTTTCCTTCTCTTAGCCATTGCCACGTCTTGTTATTATCTGCTTTTCCTGCTACTTTTTTTATGTACTGGCCATGTAGTGCTTTGTCTTCCCATGTCTCCATTCTGTTTTCATTTGGTCTTTCATGTAAGCCAGTTTAGTCTTTCCAGTAGTCAGTAAGCCTTCCTGGCATACTAACTTCAGTACACCTTCTTCATTGTCCTTCGGATATTCTTCCAAAGCCCTTTTTCCTTCTTCAACTATCTGATGTACTTGCAACATTCTATACCCACCTCGATAGAGTCTATCAACGTCACTGTGAGGATGAAGGACATGATTCATTGTCATTATTTTTCTGGTATTCCTATCCATTGCTTTTAGTTCTGCTTGAGTCCAGACCACTATTCTTGCTGTGTATCTAATGATTGGAATTGCCCAGATATTGGTTTCGCTTTATGGTATTTCCTCCACTGAGTTTGGACTTTAAGATTTAAAGATTTAAGATGAAGAAGTCACGATCCTGTGGAACTTTCAGATTCAAAGAGACAGATTATTTATATATATATATATATATATATATATATATATATATATATATATATATATATATATATATATATATATATATATATATATATATATATATATATATATATATATATATATATATATACACACACACACACACACACACACACACACACACACATACATACATACATATATATATATATATATATACACACACACACACACACCAGCCCCAGACTGTGAATCAAATTGAAAATTATCATCATCATCATTGTCATCATCATCATCACCACCACCACCACCATCAAGTGACAGTGGCAAGTTGTACCTGCCAAGAAGAATAGAGGGCAGAGGGCTATTGCAAATCCATCAAACTGTAGAAGAAGAAAAACAAAGTTTGAATGACTATGGGAATCAGAGTACAGAAAAATTGCTACAAGCTGTGAAAACAGAGAACAGTATAACAACAACAGAAACAAAGGCAGAATATAAGGAAAAACAGCTGGATGACAGATTAAATGGATGGAAAAAAACAAAGCTTTACATGGACAGCATTTGAAAAACATTGAAGGAAAATGTGATAACAACTTGACATGGTCATGGCTTAAGATGGGAACCATCAAGAAAGAAACAGAAGATTTAATACTCGCTGCTCAAGAACAAGTACTACAAACTAATGCCATGAAAGCGAAGATACAAAAATCCACTGACAATCCAAACTGCCGACTTTGCAATGACAAAGTTGAAACTGTTTCACATTTAATATGCGAGTGCAGCAAAATCACACAAACTGATTACAAAGCTAGATATGACCAAGTTGCTAAATTAATCCATGGTCATTATGTAAAAAATACAACTTACCTGTATCCAAAAAGTCATGGGAGCATAAAGTGTAAAAAGTTGTCGGAAATGAGAAGGTGAAGATCTTGTGGGACTTTTGAATACAGACAGATCGTCATTTGGAACACAATACGCCAGATATTACAGTTGTAGAAAACTGAAACATACAATTTATTGATATAGCTGTACCAGGAGACGCCAGTGTTGAAGAAAAACAACTGGAAAAAAATCACGAAATATCACCAGCCATCCAAACTTTGTGATTATGGCTGAAACATGTAACAATGATACCCATTATCATTAGTGCACTTGGTACCATGTCCAAGAATTTTACAAAATACATCAATAAATTACAGCTTCCAACAATAACACCAGCATAACTGAAAAAAAATGTGCTACTTGGAACATCGTACATCTTAAGAAGGTACTTGGTTGACACCTAGGATGCTGGCAGCAACCTGTATCAACCATTAGCACCAGTCAGTGGTATTTGTGACACATTTTTAAATGTTCACTTGACTGAATTTCATGTTTAATGAATAAAAGAGATAACAACAACAACAATAATAATGATAAAAATTGAGCATCAAGTTTCTAACTGGATAAAAAGGAAATGAAACCTAATTTATCCCAATACTATTCACTATTCCTGTTCATAGCTTTATATCCTTGAAAGCCATTCTTGCTTTCATCACATCCATACATTAATTTATACATTATGCTCTTTAAACTTGTCATTTTTGTCTTTTTCAGAAATTCATCAATTCCATCTAATCACTTTCTTGGTTTCCCTTTCCTTAAATCCATTTTTTCTTTCTTTTTTTCTTCATATATTTGTTCTTAATTTGGACTTTCCTAAGCCATCTCAACAATTTTTTTGCATGAGTCATTCATTTTTGTATTCATATTCATTCATCACCCATCACCATTCTTGATCCTCTCTTGTTTTACCACACATACTCTTCTTAAGTAATCCATTGTCATATCATTGAGCTTGCCTTTCTTTCTCCTGACATACCAAACTCTCACTTCCATATAAGAAAGTGGACAGAAGCACACTTTTATATACAGTCATTCTCAATTCTTTTGACAAACAGAATGAATGTGAGTTTTTAAGCCTTGACTAATGCAGGGAGTGCAACAAATAATGGAGCACTTGGATATCATTCATTAATAGTAAAAGGCAAGATCAGTTCTCTATGATGTGAAATTATAAGTGCTGTACAGATAAAAAGCTTTTCCCAAAGTATCTGGCCCTGATGGCTTAATGTCCCTGCATTCACTTGCAAGCTCCACTAGTTTCAATCACAACCTTGAATGACTATTAGTTATTTGGGGTTACAGTTAGACCCATTGCTACTTTGTATCCCATTTCCTTTATCATCCAAGTCTCATTATTAATTGTCATACATTTCTCAAGCTAATTAGCAGGGATTCGGTACCTTTAGGGGAGTACTTAGAGGCAAACTCCATCGATACTAATATGAACGGAATGTACCATTTCAGCAGGTCTCAAGTGGAGAAAATCTCATTGGTTCGTGTTCCTGTTTCACATTTTTCTGCTACCTTTAATCATATCCAGGCTACAAAAATCCAGTTGATCCCTAGATGGAAACTAAGAGATGTCATTAGATTGTAACAGCTCAGTTATGGTAGCAATATTTGTGTGTATCTATGGGTTTACCTACCTGCATCTACTGTTTAAAGCAACCCACGTATGGAAAAAAAGTTTTCAATTGGCAGGCTGAAAATCACATGCCAGTATAGTAAGTCATTCAGTGTTTGCTACATAGAGGACTGACTACAAGTTTATTCCTGGATGTCAGCTGTTATTAACTCAGTAGAATTTCCTTTTGAGTGGACACGCAGAAGAATGCAATTCTCTGTTTTCCTCTAGAAACACAGCTACCATTTCTCGAAAAATAAGGCCCATCCCCAAAATAAGCCTTACACAGCCAGCCGCCTGTCCATTCCGACTGGTTGCTCACAATGCCACGGCCACAAGGCGGGGGGTGCTGTTAGAGTTGCCCCACATGCCCCGCACTGACTTACCTCAAGGCCCCATAGCCAGGCCACCCACAACCTGACATCTGACTCACTAAAGAAACATCAGCATGTGGCTCCCAGCCTACTTCTTCTGCTTGCTTGCAGCCACAACAGAGCAGAAGGCTGATCAGTGTGTTGGTGCCACGGCTGCAAGGTGAGGCAGGTGTCAGGGTGTGGATGGCCTGGCTGTGGGGGCCCCGAGGTAAACCAGTGTGGTGTGCATGGGGCAGCCACATCTCCCCACCTTGTGACGGTGGCACTAGTGCACCGCGTGGCCTCCTGCCCCACTGCAAGCAAGCAGAAGAAGTGGGCCTCCCATACATGGAAAAAAATAAGACAAAAAGAAAGTAAGATCTGGTCTTATTTTTGGGAAAACATGATAGTTTTACAACTGTATCTTCTCGAAAGTCACTTGACTAAAGTACAAATGTTTAATTCTAAAAGAGATTTATAGTGTTTGATGATTGGGTGTCCAATTTTCAACACATTAGACTTTATTTATAAACATAACAAAGTTTAAACAATCTATATATTAAATGCCAGACTTCATATGTATAAACAGGTATTTTGGGGGGTTTCTTCAGCAAAACATGTTTTGCTTACATTTAGGATTGATATTTTTAATTATTTGAATTTTGAGCATTTTTAAAGTAAGGAACACAAGTGTCGCCTGGAAAAAAAAGGCACCAAAAAGATGTAATTTGATTCCATCACAGACACAACCAAGAGTAAACAGGTTGTTTCTGGGATCAAATATGAGAAGCTGCTTCCAGCAAAATACTGATAGCTATGATGACTGAGCATTTGATTAAGGTAGGGACAATTATCCATGTTTGATCCAACTGTAGGTCTAACTTCCAGCAAAAATTCCAGGGTTTAAACATGGAAAATATTTAGGACAGTGCGGCTGTGTGAGGATTTCTGGGAGTTAAAGTTGCCAAGATTGGAGAACACTGCTCTAGAATAAAACAAGGATTCAAATGCCTATTGGTTCTCAGAAACCTATTCCCGTGAGACCCAATCATTACAGAGCATTAACGATCAATCTCCTGAGACCCTTCCTCTTGTAGGATAGAGCTGTTGTAATTTTCAATTCATCCACCTTTTTGAAAGATCCACCCATGGATTGTTGCTCTAAATTGTATGCGGGTACAGATTTTCTGTAACTTGAAAATAATAAAGAAATTAAGCAAACTTTTATTTAGGAGACTGGTTTTCCACATTTTTGGAGCTGGGAGAGAAGCATTACATTTTACCTTCACAATACTTTTGGAATGACTGAATAAACTGCAGCCTCGTTGCCCATATGCCACTCAGCTTCTGTCTGTCTTTTTGTTTACACTGGGAACACAATGGAAACCATAGTCCTTCCAATGCATCATTTATAAGTGTATTCTACCTCTGAATGTAGGGACAGAATCGGCTGTATGAATGAGCCCTGTGAATATTGCCAAGACACTGTGCTTTGTTCAGCATTATTCTTCACAATAGATACCACACTTTGGAAGTAATTTTTAAAAGGGAATCAAAATAGTGGTACTTTTAGCCTTTGTTTCTTTTTTTACCACACTGCATTCTCTGTCTCTCATTCAGCAGCTTCTATTATACTGGCAAATTAAATAAACCACTCCATTGCTAAAGAGGCTTGGGCAGGCAGGGGAAGTTATGGCACTGGAGAAGTTGCACTAAACATTTACTATGTGTGTTTTTTTATTTTTGTTTTTTTTTAAGCTCAGGAAAAAGATATTGATCAACTGACATTAAAGCTTTTTTTTTCTTTTTCTTTTTTCCTTTCTCTTTTGGGCAAAATTAAAAAGGAATACTTGAAAAAATGTGTTTATCTTCAAAATCGAGAGTCTCGCATCTGGAGTCCCGAGAAGCTGCGCGGTGTGCAGGTAATGAGCTCGAGTTTTGCTTTTGATCTCTCCGTCTCCAGGCCTTCCTTTGCCGCCTCTCTCGCTCTCGCCCTTCCCGAGCTTTCAGCCTGCTAGAAATTCTGAAGGGGGGAAAAAGTTGCTTCTTTTGACCAGGGAATCCAAACACCGCGTTTATCCGGCGCAAAGCGGCGCTTGCTTTAAATTGCGGACTTAAAAGAAAAGTCAGCCGATGTCCGTTCGTCCAGTTCGTTTTCTACTTTTGCATTTTCCAGAAAAGATCTTTGGCTAAAACAGTTTGGCTCTTCCCGAGCCCTGTTATATACTAACGTCAAGGTTGCCAGCATGCAAAAAGTGGGAGATGCGGAAAGAGGGCGAGTTACTCGTCTTTCGAGGCTTTTCGTGCAAGCTTGACCCTGGAGCTGGAGCCCTGGCATCAAAATTGACCGCGCGGCAAAGAAAACGCAGCGCGTTGGAATTTAACCACCCACCCACCCCCACCCACGGTTTGTGGAGATTGGGCTTGGATTCGAGCAGTGCGCGTTTGGCCGAGGAACAGCCGCAGTTGTTGGGCAGTTGAAGGAGGGAAGCGGCCTTTTTTTTGGTCAAGGACGTGCTTGAGTTTGTACAAATCGAAGGGCAAAATGGGACGGATACCGAGTGGCAGCAGAAGGGACCGGCCTTGTTAGCGCGGACTGCGTGTGCTCGACTGGAGGAAGCGCGATTCGCGTGCGGGGGAGCGGGAAGTGTTCCTTCCCAAAGCCGCGCCAAAACCGAGGAGAGCTGCAATCCCTTTTCGTCCCTTTTCCCTTCGAAGTGAAGCGCGTGGAAGGAAGGCCGAACTGGGTGGGCGGGCAGGCGGCCGCTTAGGAGAGAGATATGCCTTGCTGAGGAGAGAGGTTCGGTTCCTCCGGGCAACTGAATCCAGCAACGAGGGAAGGGTGGTGTGGGGAGAAGAAACAAAATCAGTCCCCCCCTGATTTTGAAGAAGCCTGGGGAGGAATGGCAGCCATCTGCTTGGAAAGGCCAGGAACTGAAAAGCGAGCGAAGGGACGCGTCCATTTAGGGCTCCCACAGCGATCCCCGCGGGCGCGCGAAGCTTCTGAACCAAAGCAGTTGGAAGAAGCCCCCAAGCGGGAGTCCCCTTTTCTTACGAAAGGAGGCCGGGAGGGGGTGGGGGAGTTGGGGAAGCAGCCCTGCTGAAATGTGCGGGTATTCATCCTCTGTCCTCGCCCGCCCGCCCCACGCACGCGCGCACATAACGTGTGTAATTTGTCTCAGGGGAATTTCAACTCTTTCGACTAAATAACACTTTCTTTCTCTCAGACTTGCCCGCTCGCTCTGGGTTTCCCCCGTTAAAATGTCTCTGAGATCCGCGGAGAATAGAGCGGGCCTGAGGCGAACGCGAAGGTCAGGATTGCCCACTGTGGTGTGACTTTTCAACCAAAGAAGGTTTTTAATGCCTTCGCTTGTCCTGTCGAGTCTCATTCGGCCCCGCATTGTGCTGGAAGGGTTGGGCCCGCTCGTGACAGGACGGGGGTTAAATGAGATTACAAGCTTTAGAGGTTGTCAGCAACCGCCGCTGCCTGGGGGATGTTAAATCGTGATTTAATGGTCAGCTTTCTCTAGATCGTACCAGAGGGAATCTGTTGTTTTCAGCAACTTAATTGGCCCCGGGTTTTCAGGCGATTTCACCACCACCCCTTCCCCTCGGTTAAGGGGGTGGCGGAGCTGACTATCAGCTTTTGAGGGTGAATTATTTAAAGCGGTGCATACACACAATGGAAATTGGGAGGCTGCGCGGGCGAGGTGGGGGCGGTCTGGAAAGCTTCGCGGGGAAGACGGTGGGTGGCTAATCGTTCCCCTTTGCTCGGTGAAAGGAAGCTTAACGGCAAACCTCGTAATGGGAAGACGAGCTGGAAGAACTGCTCCTGCGATCCTACGTGGCAGTCAGAATAATGACCCTTTTCCTATAATATGTAAAGTGTAATCCCCCCCCCCGTTTCTTCTTTCAGATTAGGGCATTCGAATTATTGTTCCTTTAAAATAACCATTAAAAATGAAACTACTAATTAAACAATATGATTTGGGAAAGGTGGACTTTCTTCTTCTTTTAAATCCCCTCGCCAGCAATGGATTTTCTAACATGAATGATGTCTCTGTCATCTCTTAGGTAACGAACTCTGGACATGTTCAGAGATTCTCTTCTCTATCTATTAGGATTTCATATGGTCCCTGGGCCATGGAAAGTATCAACTTTCTACTGAAAATAATCCACAAAAAGATCTATCCCGATTCTATGCATATTTTATGCTGTGACAAGAAAATAACCTGATTGTCAAGAGTTCAAAAAAGAGAGACTGGGTTTAAGGAAATAGATTTATCAGACTGTGGTGAAGAGTACTGATAGATGTCAGTCCTTTTACAGTACTCATTTACAGGTTTTAAAGGCAGTCATATTAGTCCCTTTGACTCACTGTTGCAGTTTTACACACATTAAAAGGCTCTTGGAGATCTACTAAATATCATCTGGCCATGTTAAGAATTCCCAAGGGCTTATGTTTTGTTTTTTTCCATTTCCCAAACATTAATAGCTACTACAAAAGGATATAATTTTGAGAAGAGGAACAGTGAAAAGTGAATGTGATCCTTTCCTCTAAATTATTTTGAACTTAAATTCTTCAACATGTAAACACATTTCTAGAACCCCTGCAGAGAGGGCAGTTCAAAATTAGTCCTTAGTGGCTTTTACCTTATTTGGCTTTAATAGTGGATCTTTAATAGTGTTGCCAACTAACAAGTTTCTCCGAAATATGGCAGCACTGTCCTATATAGTGAAATTGGAACAGGGAGTTGTGAGTTCCTATCAAATTGTTTTAAGCATATAATTCATATGTGTCACACTTAACAGTGTTTTGAATGCAAGCATAGAATAGAATGCCAGCATGGAATTGGCTTGCAAATGTAGTACATTAATACATATCTTTCCAGAATACATAAATAATACATCTTCAGCAGTTTATATTAGGATATATGTGTGTTAATAAGTAGACTAAAACTGTGTTATAAAAAAAGAACAATTAAAAATTCTTGCAAGATTTCCGGTCAAAGAAATAAAAATAATGACTAAGAGAGAGGGAAAATGGCTAAGAGAAAGAAAAAAAAGAAAAGATACTCATTCAAAGAACAAATAAAGAGAGAATATGCTTTGTAACAAGCCAGGCAACGTTAGTATCAGTTATGCATGAGGTAAGGGTCAGTCCAGAAAGTTCAGGATTAGTAAATTTAATATCCTGTCAAATTTCTCATGATAATGAACCCTGGCTGGCCTTCCTGGCTTAGCTGGCACAGCCACTTTGATGCTGCAGCTTAAGAGATAGAGCTGCTCATTTATGGGCAAGAAATTGCACAGTGTTGGCATATGCTGAGCTGGTCAGTTGGGAAGCATGTCATTGCCTATTTAATTTGTTTAAAGTTTGAATATGAAATGGAAATATGAAAAGGAGGAAGATTCATGTATATTTTGTTTTTAAAATTTTTAGTTCTTCTTAAAATAGGCAACATTAAAATGTCAAGATTCCCTTCACTATATAAAATTAACATTATTTGGGAAAGTTGGTCACTTGGGGCTGCATTAGTTATCTTAAAAGAACATTGTAGATTTATACTTTAAAAACTATGGTCTTAAAATATATTTTTACTTTTTGTTTTTCATTCTTCTCAAAAATAAAATAATTAGGATAATTTGCTGTTGTTTTAAATTTGTAATTATTTATACTTTTCTAACAGTTGAATATACTATTCAGTTTTTTAACAGCTTGACTGCACTATTCAGTGTTTTATGAACTTGATAATGACGATTTTAGAATATATTTTCCTGCTATTGTCTATCTCAAAGTTGGATCTAAGTTTGAAATGCTTAATTCCTGCAGGAATGATGAGCATATAATTAAACACCTACACTGACCAGCAAAGTATCTGAAGCATGGTTAAGAATAAAGTACGTTTTGCTGCAAGATATTCAATTTCTTTTATGTGATATGTCTTCTATCATATATTAGTTTAGTTTAATACTTAGCATTTATGTAATGCTTTAGACTGTTCAGTGCCCTGCTAACCTCACCATAATTCTTACAACAATACTGTTATGACAATATTTTTAGTCTCAAGTTATAGAGCAGGAATATGCTAAGAGGATGTTTTGCATAAAGTCACATGCTGACTTCCAAGAGTTTAGTCTCATCATTGTTTTTAAAAGGGCAAATCATTTCATTGGGACTATACAGTGTTTGTTTTGGAATCAGTCTTATTTAATTTGCTTGGATTCCTCAATAAATTGTATGCATTGCATTGTATGTACTTGATAGACAGTCTCATCAAGTTTGCTGGTACTATTTCTAAGTAAACATGAAGAAGATAGAGCAGAATGCCCTTTAAGTAGTGTAGACCCAGGGGATTTCCTCTTAGCCACAGCTTTGGGTCCCCAGTCCTTCACTGTGATATTCAGGTGATCACATGGGTGTCCTTACAATTTACTGCTGAAGAACTTCATCTCCTCCCTCACCAGAGAAGCAATGCCAGTAAGGTGCTTCAGTGCTTCAGTGCTTGCCTTTCTTATTTATCTTCCCATACCTGTATTTAACAGTGAAGAAAAAAAGTGCTATTGTGCAGGACAGCAACAAAACCAACTCAGAAATGGTGGGAGGAGGTAGGTTACCAAGGCACCTGAACTAGAAATGAATTGGTTCGGATGCAGAACACCTAGGGAATCTTGTGGCATCTTGGGGTGCTGAAGAAAAGTTCTTGTGTGGAAGCGGCTTTATCTTAAATGAGCCCATTCAAGAATAACTGAGTAAATGGGATTTGTTTCCCACAAAAATGTGCATAGCACTAAAATCATAATCATGATAAGGATGCCTCATGCAGTTGAAAAGGGTGAAATGAGCATGATGTTTGCAATAATCCATACTGGCAATAAGAAAAAAGAGTGCAACAGTATTGCCATGTACAATCAGTGCATTTAAAATGTAAGTCAAAGAGGTGGGGAAAGCAATCCGTGTTAATAAATAAGGCTGTTACCAATTACAGTGGTTCCTACTATCCTGATTTAGGAGTTTCTGAAGCTGTAGGCATGCAGTTAAAAATATACAGTTCCTAACTGGGAAATAAAATGACAAAATGAAAAGAAGAGAAGGAAAGTTCCTGTGCACTTTGTTCAAGGTTCTGCACCTCTCTAAGCAGCTGTCACATCCGTACATTATGGTACATTGAATCTGAATGAGGCTCTCCACATCAAAACCTTGCATCCATTATGATATCATCTCCTGCTCTAAGCTGTAATGCTTATTAATTCTGCACCCATACTCTCCAAGCTTCAGCAAATGTATTCCATCAGCCTAGCATTTAATTTAATTAGTACAGCTGGGCTCTCATTCTCCTTTCTGTGTCAGAGGTATTGTCAGCACGTTCTGCTATAACACAATTACTGATTGCTTTTAGATAGGCTGAAATATGATTAGGGTATTGGGTGACTGTATCATAAGCCTTATTAGATTCATTTGAAATCTGGAGATAAATAGGAAACTTTTATTTGCAGTGTAATGAGATTATGCTTATTAGGCCAAGGCCTCACAACCTTTTGCAAAGAACATAGTGTATTGCTAGGATTATACTCTGGAACCACACTTTTTGCTCACAATCTCCATCCAATTTCTCTGTGGCTTTGAGATTTAACTGTTGTGGCTCTGCACGTATTTGAAGATTGTTCTCTCTTAATAGTTATCCCTCTTAAGGCAGATAATCTGCAATTTTTGTTATGAATATAGAAGATTTTATTTATATCCCCCCCCCCACAAGAAAATCAAAGAGTCCTAAGGAGCTATTTTGCTTGGATCTAATGGGGGGGGGATTAATACCTTGCACAGGATAGTGTTCCTTCTCCTGCATCCCGTTATTTTATTATCCATACTTAGGAGGGGGCATTACCTTGGATAATACAGCACTTAATGCTTAAATTTCATTGTGTTGGTCCCTGTGCAAAAACATTCAAGAAAAGTTTAATTTATTGAATGTTTATGGTATATTCCATTTGCTATTTCATATGAATGTTAAAAATTAGAGTTTCTTAAAAGGCCTCTTCTTTTTTTGTAGTTTTGCTTTATAAATTTGAAATAATGAGGAAATAATTTTGAAGCAAGGAATTTTATCCTTTTTTTTTAAGATTAGCATTGTAAATCTTGATAGAAACTAATAAACATTATGTCACTGGGAGAAACAACTCCTTTGAGTTGGCTTCTGAAGTCCACCAGCTTCAATATTAACCGGCATATATTTTTATTTAAATTGGATTTATGAAAAAATAATAATAATTAAGGAGGGACCTACGGTTCTCCAGCTAGGTAACAGCGCTTAATTGATGGCTAATCTGGAGAGGACTTCAGGGTTGGACCTGGGTAACACTATAATGGAATATTATTAGTAAATATTAAATCTATCATATAAGCTAGTCTGAGAAATTGAGAAAACTTCCTAGAAGACAATGAGGAGACAATTATATATTATTGCTAAGAATGCCTTCTGGATATACCAAATAAATTATTAAGAGGAGTTGAACTTGCCTTAAAGTCATCTTAACCTTAGATGATTGACTTAGCTTGATGGTATTTTAATACAAATAGGGATTTACATTAAATGAAAGAACAGGGGAAAATCCATGTTTAAACTACATGTATGCATATGTATGCAAGAAGGACCATTTCAGAATGAACAAATAATGTGGCATACTCAATACTTTTAACTTCTTTAAAACATAAGGCTTTTGTGGCCCATAGTTCTTTTCTGGAGTGTATTGGAGTATAACATGTATTTTATGAATGAAGGCATCTGGAATTTCAAATGCTTTTTATAGGCCCAATGATCATCATCATATCAGTGTGATTAATAAATTTCAGTGACAATTAACAAATAAGTAGAAAACTCTCATTTCCATTTCTAAAATATGAGGTAGCATTTCTTAAAGAAATACAGTAGTTTAGCTTCACTTGTAGTCATTTCAATTATCTAAAATTGACATAATGATCACAATGAAACAATTTATTTAGTTCAACAGCATCCAGTGCCAGGCTTATAACTCTTGCATCACTTCCAAAGGGTGAAATAGTAATGCATCCTCGTTTAAAATAATTATTTTTTTCTGTTCAGACATAGAACTTAGAATAACTTTATTGTCACTTTAAATGTACACTAACTGGCATACATTACAATGAAATTTCATTGCATACATTTCTCAAAGGGTCACCACTTCTAATATATACTACATAAACATGACAAAATAAATAAATAAATAAATAAATAAATAAATAAATAAATAAATAAATAAATAAATAAATAAATACAAAATTATGCGTATACCCACATATATGACACAGAGAAATGACACAATCTAGTTCGGATGTATACACATATATGGCGAGAAAAATGAATGTTGCGAGTTTACCAGATGGATGGCATAGGGAAAAAGCTATTACAGAATGTGGTAATCCTACTATAGATACTTTGAAACCTCCTCCCAGAGGGGAGCAACAGAAACAGACTGTGAAGTGGATGCGTGGGGTCTCTAACAAAGTTTCAATCTCTAAGAACATAGCACTCATAAAAGGTATCCTGAATAACAGGAAGCAAGCTTCCTATAATCTTGGCTGTCTTTATCACTCTCTGTATGGGCTTTCTATCTGAGGCACACAGAAATATACAGCATTATTTGTCAGAAGCCCCCAAGAACTGTTACACTGAGTCAGAAATATATATTTCTGGATTCTGAAAGAATCCCCCTTGCTTTAGGAAGCAAGATTTATTTTCCACAATTTTTGTTCTAGTTTCTGATTAAAAATGGGTGGGATACAGGTTTGGACTGGTTCAAGCGAACCGCTTGTTACATTTTTGTGCAGTTCAGAGAACCAGAAAATCGCGCCACTGGCTGGTCCCGCCCTGCCCCTCCCACTCATTCCTTATGGTGTCTTACCCCTTGGGTGATGCCTAAAGGCACACCGAGGCATAGCTGCTACTGCTCTCTGGTTCCCTCGCTTGCCTTGACCACATGGCCCAGCTGATCTCTGCCTGGTATGTCTTCCTTCATTTCTTGCCCACTTACCTCCCACGTGGGGCCCAGCTCGCTTGCCTGCCTCCCCTGCTTCCCTGCCTCCCCCATTGCCTTCCCCGTGGTGCCCGTGGCCCAGCTGACTTCCTGCCTTTCTCGTCGCCTTCCTCGTGGCCCTGCCTGCTTGCCTGCCGCTGACGTGGCCACTTCCTCATTGCCTGTCCAGTGGCAAATGATACTGCAGAGACAGGGCAATTTCCTACATACCATTCCAAGCCCTTCCCCCACTTGGGCTGACAAAATAATAGCCCATCTAAAGATCGTGACTGCCTGCCGAGTGCATGCTGGCAAAAGGAGGCTGCGGGGGGGGGGGAGAAAAGGGCTGATGGAAACGCCCCATTTTCTGCCTCCATTAGGCTTTGGTATATGGTATATGGGTCCTTTTGGTATATAGATAGTTTTAGAAGAAAGATAAACTGTAGGGTGGCTGCAGCCCACAGTGCTCACTGATCAGCTCTTATCAATAATGAGGATAAGGGCGTGTCAGAAGAAGGAACTTTATAAGGATGCCTTTTCAGAAATGCCCAGGTATTGTTTTATTGTTTGTGTTGCTAATTATTGAATGAGCAACTCCCTCATGATACCCATTTTCAGAGACTTTTCAGAACATGATGACAGCATTCAAAAAGATTATATATCCCAGTTTTAAACTGTTAAAAAGAAATGGATGGATGAAAAGAAAATAGAGCTTTCCACAATAAATGTCCCTTTCTTACTGAATTTATTTTGGTTGCTGCCTCATAATATGCAGGTCAGTTTTAGCTTCTAGTCCTATAAATTACACAAAATGAGGACATGTTTAATAATAAGAAAATGAGAAAAATGAAATGAAATTACAAGATTCTTCTGTTACATTTTATATATTAGGATCAGAATGAGACTGACTTGAAGGCACAAACACAGAAAAAAGAATAAGAAGTGGTCTTCTGGTACTGTATTCAGTGATGATGTTCTACCAAAAGTTCAATAATCAGAAGCAGCAAAACGTAACTGTTTTTATAATGCAGGTGCTTGATTTTCAACATTCCCATATTTCTAGTCAGCTTGCCAGCTTGTTCCATGTAACATGTAATTGTAACATGTAACAAGTAAATGCAATTACTCAGACAAGGATACCCAGGAATATCCATGTGTTTCTCCATTTGCTTAACCTACTATTTATATGGAACTAGTTGATAACCCAGCATTGCCTGAGTATTTATTTATAGGGGGAAAATGTCTCAACCAAACGTAATTTCTAATGTTGGATTTTCCCCCTTACCAGAGGGAGACCCTTGTGGAGTTCTGTGAAGCGGTTACCATGGCAACTCCACTGCGCTGCAGAGTAGAAGCCATTTTACGGCAGTACAGCAGAAGCCATTTTAAGGCACAACAGACTGTATCTTAACAGAATACACACCCCGAGACGTGTTAGGGGTATCTTTTACCCCCACAGTATTTTTTTCCAGAGAGTCATCTGTGTACCAAGTTTGTTGAAATTGCTCAAGGCATTCCAGAGTTATGCTGGAACACACACACACACACAAACACATGTATGTATGTATGTATGTATGTATGTATGTATGTATGTATGGATGGATGGATGGATGGATGGATGGATGGATGGATAGATAGATAGATAGATAGATAGATAGATAGATAGATAGATGATAGATAGATATAGATAGATTTCATATTTTCTATTTAGAATGTCAGCATTCGTCCAGATTTCAGTATTGCAAATGTATCCATTTTGCACATCTTTTTGAAGTAACTCACAAGCACATTGTGGAGAATAACAGCTGACTCTGAAACCATCTCCTTGCTTAAAACTCCTTTGTGGCTGTTGATAAAATTGCAATAGCTATGACTTATAAATAAAAACTAGCATCATCCTGCAGTTTAATTCTCAGTGTAAGCAAGAATAGGCCTTGAAACTTGGTGACCTTTTGAATTGAAAATATAATAAGAAAGCTTTCTAGAGAAAAATCTGTTTTTTAAATGGCAATGGCAAACTATACAGTACAATGCATGTAGGTACATTAGAGACTGAATAACATGCCAGATCCAAATATGATTGTACATGATAGCCTCACTGTATTTCATGTAAAAGAGAAGCAGTAAATAAATATTTTATATCTTAAATATTTTCTTTCTTCTCCTTTTTCCTCTTCTTCCTAGATCTATTATAATTTTGATAAATCTACTTTAACTACCATATGTTGGAAACATTTTTCTCAAATTAAAAATCTGTTGCATTAATATCTTAGCAGCCAGTGAAGGAATAAGGCTGTTTTCCTTGCCAAAAGTCAAAAGGTTATCATTCAGTGGAAGAATGCCAACAGTGTTGTGGAATAGAAATATGGAGAACAAAGCTTCCTCACCTTTCTCTGAGCAGGAATAATGAACGTTGCCAGAGAGTCCCCAAGTACATAGAAGATGCATATCCTGCATCTTATTAAGTAGGTTGGTCTAAGATAGTTGCTTCATGAATGAATAAATATATGGACCTGTGCCTTCCGTGCATACATATCAACACAACCACTGAATTTGGGACGTTCTGCTTAAGTATGTGACTATGGACTTTATCTCAAGTTCTCATAATGATCTTATTCACATGATGGGTTTTTGTTACACATTACTGGGATGGAAAAGGGACTAGGTTAATTTGAAAAACCTTTTGGTAGAATATTAACTATAGATGGACCAATGGTCCAATTTAATATACAATATATTTTCAAATAGACATAATGTGGAGTCTTTTTGCCAGTTGATTCCAGAAGCCATCTAAGTATGTAAAAGACTTAAGGAAATCAAAATCTTAAGTCCAGAAAAAAGAGGCTCAGAGTCCAGAAAAACTAGGAAAACGAACACTTGCTGCTGATCCTCTGTTTCTTATTCTATGAATAAAGAGAACTTTATGCTCTGGGGGGAACGAATAAATATGGTGTTGCCTAATGCCCATGACATGTTTATTGTCAAATTAAAACAAACAATTTTATCTTTGGCCTATTCTAAATGAATTAGAATGCAACTGAAATAATAGCTGGCTCTCCTAAAGCTCATTAATTAAATGAAAGTGTAACTAATTGTTATATGTTTGTTTCATGTAGACTGAAAGGTAGAATCACAACAGACATAATTAGAGTAATTATTACAGTCTGCATTTAATTCTGAACCCCCAGGGAATATTGAATTTTCATTCATGGAAACCATATTCCTTTCTATAAGAAATACAGAATCTCCCATTTAACATATATGTTTTTCATAATGCCATCTCAGGTGAGATCATCCCATTCTATTCTCTGTCACAACAGGATTGTTATTCAGAATGACAGCAGTCAAAAGATAAATGCTAACATCCATGTTCTAGTTTTGCATTTCTCATCTCAAAATATATGTGGCTTATATGACAAAATATTCTATGCCTGAAAATTTCTAAATCTTCTGAAAGAGAACTAATGTGAATTCACTTTGTCCTCAGTGTTCAGTGGTATTTAAAGCTCAGATTGTTTTCTCAATAAATAAATGAATAAGTATAATACTTTTGACTTATTTGTTTAATTGTGTTCTGTTTATCTTGTTTATCTAGAACACTCTGAGGAAACAGTCATTGTTTTAAAAAGTTGGAAGTTCCAGTGGTTTAAACTTATTTGTATAATATCAAAAAGAAAACTAACTTTTCTAATGAATGAATACTTTTTATTTCATAAATTGTAGCACCTTATTCTTCTATCAAGGTGTCAAAACCTAAATATTTTGTAAGTATAATTAATTAACAGTTACAAAAGTGCAAATGTTTAATTATTTCAGAGTCTAGCAAACAAAATATTTCATTTCCAAAGTAAATTGGAACTCCATATATTTTCCAACAGAACACAAATATGGAGCCTTAGTAATAGTTATTTTTTCAGGCTAAAAGCAAATGGACAAAGTTTGGGAAACAATGTTTGGTGCAAAACTTTCTAATACAGTATTGAAGGTATATTGTACGGCAGAGAAGGTTACATTGGCAGGCTTTGAGTCCAGTTGCTTGCATATCCAGGAGTTTTCAGTGGCATATACTGATAAATATTCATATGGATAGCAACAGCCATATATGAACAAATACTACTCCTGGGGATAAAAACATACATTTGTCATTTAACTTAAAGGAATGTAAATCTAGCTACACATATCTTCTGTGTATGGGGTCCAATTATATTTTGATATGCTATACTTAAAAGAAAATCAGTCTTCAGTTTTCTTTTTCAAAAAAAAATTAAATGGTAAAAATTAGTTAATAATAGAATCCTCAAAGAATTTGATTCAGATTCCATTAAACTCCTAGAATATTGCCAATCATCTAGCCACCTTGTTTTTATAGAAGACTTTTAAATTATGAATATATGCCAATTCCAATGCACTATTAACATGAGTATCATTTATTTCCAAAATGCCATAACAATTTAGAACAATGAGAAAAAATGTAAACATTTATGCTTACTTAGAAATATTCCATTAATTAAAGTATATAAAGCTCAGGTTACCCCTTGCGGTATAGACATTTGGGGTCTATACTTGACCACAGTATTAGAATAAACACAGTCCCAGCCCTTGAGATGTATTTTGGGTGTAGATCTAAGGACATCTGCTGCAGCAGTTAAAGCTGAATTGGGAATTTATACAATTCATGCACTACCCAAAATCAGAGCATATAATTACTGACTCAAAATCAATGAAATGGAGACGGATAGACTCCCCAAGTTATGCTTACTAGAGCAGATAAAATCACAATCACAAATCTCTTGGATCACTAAATTGATAAATTTTGTAAGTAGCTGTGGCCTTCCTGTCTCTTACATAACAAAAAAGAGCTCCCCAAAGAATCAAGGATATAGTAGCGCGAAATGATATAGCTATCCTTAGTAAAGTTGGTAACTTGAATTGGCCGAGCAAATACAAGTGTACTTTTCAAATAGACTGCTATTTAAAGTTACAACTGCCAAAACATCTTAGGGAGATATTTATGCAAGTGAGATTTGAACAGCTTGACACAATGGTCAGATGTGGGAGATTCCATTCTAAACCCTATAATGGACATCTCTGCATTTGCGGAGTGGCAGAAGTAGAAGATCTGGCTCACATCCTATTTGATTGTTGCTTGTATAAGAGGGCGAGAGATGGGTACCTTGGATTATATAATAAACGAATCAACCATTGGGAACCCCATATCAAAATAGCAATAGCAATAGTTAGACTTATATACCGCTTCATAGGGCTTTCAGCCCTCTCTAAGCGGTTTACAGAGTCAGCATATTGCCCCCAACAACAATCCGGGTCCTCATTTTACCCACCTCGGAAGGATGGAAGGCTGAGTCAACCTTGAGCCTCGTGGGATTTGAACAGCCCAACTGCTGAACTGCAGTCAGCTGAAGTAGCCTGCAGTGCTGCATTTAACCACTGCGCCACCTTGGCTCAAACCCCTTACCTTATATGTGGCCTGAATTAGAAAACAACATTTAATACAGTACTGTACCACACTGGTCACACATTGATATGCTTGTAAAAAAATAAAAACTTTATAAAAAATACAGTGCAGTACTTGAGCAAAATGGTTTGGTTGAGATATGCGTATGTGGTGAGACTGATTGGGGTACATTGTAGGTGGTGACACTTAAATATAATGTTATTATATTCTTTTTTTCCATATATTAAATTATTGTATTTTATTCCAATTTTAATTGAATTGTATTCCAATTCCATTTTAAATTGCTTTTTATTGGATTTTGGTAATAATTTGTGTTTGGAACTCTGCACTTTGATATGGCCCATGGGCTAATCAATAAAGTTAACTACTTAGAAATGAAACATGTATTTTCTCCCACTTGCTAGTTATTTACTTTGAAAATACAAGAATTGTCTCTAATTTGCTGGGGTTCTGGTATTATACATGGATTAAGCATTTTGTTGTTGTTGTTTGATGTTGTCAATGGACAGGATCTTAAATTCTGATATTTCTCTCTCTCTCTCTCCCTCTCTCTCTCTCTCTCTCTCTCACACACACACACACACACACAATTGTATTTTTTAATTATCCGCAAAAAATGTAGTATCCACTTTTTACAGATGCTGTACAGACTGTGAGGAAGCCGGGAGCTTAACAGGATCAGAAAAATTAACAGTGTTTGTTTTTTTTAAAAAAAAAGTAGAATAAAGATGGTACTAGATTAAAAATTTTGGGGGAGGGGATCCATAAAATAATACTACTAAAGTAGTGAGGACTCCAACTGAATACATGAAATAGTTTCTTTTCCTATAAATTTTATTTGGACTTATCATCAGTTAGTAATGATAATAATATTTTTATTATGGCCACACTCCATAATTACAAATAAATAAATAAATAATAATAATAATAATAATCTATTAATAATTAATCTATTAATCAAAGTAAAGAACAAAAATCTACTGAAGGCCCAACAGACGAAACAAGAATACAGAAAAGATGTGATAAAATCAAGAATGGAGAGTTGGCAGAACAAAGCACTGCATGGCCAATTTCTGGAAAAAATAAAAGATAAAGTGGATAGTGAACAAACCTGGTTATGGTTAACAACAGGTACATTAAAGAAAGAAACAGAGTCACTAATCCTGGCTGCACAAGAACAAGCTATCCGCACAAATGCCATTAAGGCCAAAATCGAAAAATCCTCTGATGATGCCAAATGCAGACTTTGCAAAGAAGCTGATGAAACTGTTGATCACATACTCAGCTGCTGTAAAAAAATTGCGCAGACTGATTATAAATTGCGGCACAATTCAGTAGCACAAATGATCCATTGGAATTTGTGCAAAAATTATAATATTAAAACAGCAACAAACTGGTGGGAACATCAGCCTGAAAAAGTCACCGAAAATCAGATGGTCAAGATCTTGTGGGATTTTCGCATATAAACAGACAAAATACTGGCGCATAATACACCAGACATCACATTGGTTGAGAAAAATAAGGTCACAATCATAGACATCGCAATACCAGGTGATAGCAGGGTCGCTGAGAAGGAACATGAAAAAATCGCAAAATACCAGGACTTAAAAATTGAAATTCAACGACTATGGCACAAACCAGCAGTGGTAATTCCAGTGGTAATTGGCACACTGGGTGCTATTCCAAAAGCACTGGAATTACATTTAAAACAGTTAAAAATTGACAAAATCACCATCAGTCAAATGCAAAAAGCCGCACTGCTTGGATCTGCACGCATATTACGAAAATACGTTACGATGTCCTAGGCCCCTGGGTGGGGCCCGACTAGTAACCAATGCCAAATCCGGCGAAACAACTGGCCGCTGTGATACAATTGTATAATAATAATAATAATAATAATAATAATAATAATAATAATAATAATAATAATAATAATAATAATAATAATAATAGTACTATGGTACAAACCAGCAGTGGTAATTCCAGTGGTAATTGGCACACTGGGTGCTATTCCAAAAGCACTGGAATTACATTTAAAACAGTTAAAAATTGACAAAATCACCATCAGTCAAATGCAAAAAGCCGCACTGCTTGGATCTGCATGCATATTACGAAAATACGTTACTACGTCCTAGGCCCCTGGGTGGGGCCCGACTAGTAACCAATGCCAAATCCGGTGAAACAACTGGCTGCTGTGATACAATTGTATAATAATAATAATAATAATAATAATAATAATAATAATAACAACAACAACAACAACAACAACAACAACAACATAATATATTAGAATTAGTAGTGGATTGTCAGTGGAGAGTCAGAGTCTGCCTAATTTTTCACGTAGTATAACAAAATACAAGTAGTAACATGTAACTATGATTCCTATTAGTTCACACATACATGCACTCATGTTAATTCTAAAACATTTAGGTATTCAAATATTAAGTTAAATGTATATTAATACAAACACAGTATTATATAGTTTCTTTCTAAATATATTTATGTTGATTTGAGTTTAAAGTTGTTATATGCATGCTTTAAAAACTTTATTACAATCATAGACAAAATAAAATACATTTGCAAGCTGAGAAGCACATTTTGTTTTTATAATATATACCTAAACAGCTCCTCTCTTATAATGTGACTTTCTAACAGCATATATTTGTACATAAAACACATTATAGCTTTTCACTGATACCATCAGCGAAGTCCTGGAGATAATTCATAAGGCTTGATAAATTACTTTCAGTGTGATTTGTTAGTAGTGTATCAATATTTTATTTTATTAATTTAATATTAGCTGCCTTCAATCAAAAAAGAATGTGTTGACTTTTATTGGTCCTATTTGTGCTCGGAGCTTTCATAACAAAATATGCAGATTAGAAATATACAGCTTTTTCCCCCTGGAGCTTCCTTTAAATGATACTTATATTCAATAAAAAATAGGAAATAAGTTCCACAGCAGTAAAAAAAAAAAAAAGATTAGAAAGTTATCCACCAATTTTATGACTTTGATTAAAATAATAAAATGGGTATTAGTAATATTGGTATTGGACTATCAAAAGTAAAAAGTAATTTCAGAAGTGCTAAGAGAATACTATGCAGAGTGCTATCCATTACACCAGTTTCTGGTATATAATACATTGTATACCAGAGTCTCAGCTGAAACTATCAACTTGGGAGTTTGGCGTACTGAAAATAGAAAAAATAAAAATTTGAATGAAAATAATATGGCAGTTAGTATGGCAATTACATTTAATCCCTGAAGTTATTCTTCTCCTCTGAGTAAGAGCTGGGGGGGGGGACGACTCCCTGCTAGTAGGTGAAAGCAACTGGACAGGGTGTGAGCATGTTGGGAGATAAGGGGGTGCTGGTTGTGAACCCTCTGCTGCAGTGAGGAAGGGGGTGTTGTGAGCTTGAGAGTGCTGGGAGCAAGTACTATAAAGCCTATTGGGCTCACCTTGCTGATTGTTTGTCAGCTGGAGTTCACCTTCTGGATCAATAGACGTGTGGAAGATGGGGCATGGTTCGTAAGGAAGGCAGGGGGCGCAGTTTATTTTGTGGTATCGGGAAATTGGAGATATGAGAGGCAAGGGGGAAGCCGTTCACAGGGAACGTGACCTCAGTATTTAATACCAGTTTCACGTTCTGCCCCCTGTACTCACCTCATTTACCTGGTCAGCAGATCTACGAGGCCCTGGTTTTAGGATGCTGCTTTTAAATATCAGATCAGGCAATATCCAATATCGAATTGCCTGATCTATTATCTGTAATAAGACTTGCCTTTTGCTGATTTTATTCTTGAAGAGAAGACTGATCTGGCTTGTATCACTGAGACCTGGCTGGGCCTAGAGGGAGGTGTTCCCTTCTCAGAAATGTACCCAGCATGTTATCAAGTCTGGCACTAGCCTAGACCTCAGGGCCAAGGAGCGGGAGTGGCTGCTGTTATCAAAGAATCTCTTGCTGCCTTCAGGTCCATGCCTCCCTAGGTGCCTGGCTGTGAGACCTCTTTTTCTTAGGTTGGGCTCAAGGGATCATGTGGGACTGCTGCTGCTGTACCACTACCCTGGTCCCTGGACCTCACTGCAGAGCTAGCAGTAGAGTTCCCCAGACTTATAGATCTGGGAGACTTCAACCTGCCATCCCTAGGGGTGGAGGTCAGAGTTGTCCAGTATTTCATAGAAACCATGTCTTCCTGTCCCAGGTTACCCAGATCCTGACTAGGAATAATGGTCACATATCCAAATCGGTGTTCTTATCGGAGCAGTGCCTATGTGATTTGGAATTGGTGGACCTGTCTTTTGGTCCTTCTGTCATGGTTAGATCACAGTCTGGTGGCAATGAGCTTCTTGAGAGTTATATGCCCCCCCCTTCAAGGAGCCAGGACCTATTAGATTGGTCTTCCCCCTGGGTGACTAATGGTCCTGGATGGGTTCCAGAAGGATCTGGGGATTATGTTCTGACCTAGGCTTCCTGATACAGTAAAAAGCACATGCTTAGTCCCCAAAACCCTCTTTTTATTTCAAAGGCTGTGAATTATTTTCATTCACAGCCCATAATGAATCCCAAATAGTTGTAAAGATTCCTACAGTAGGCTGCCAAAGTCTTTCGGGATAAAGCTGATAAGCACCCACCTTTATCTTCCTTGAAATGCTACCAAAGACTTAACTGGCAATTAGCTTGGCAAGGCCACAGGGAGCAAAGAGTCAAAATGGAGCTTCAGAAGGTAAATTTACCAACATAAAACAAGTTGCTTCTTGCAAAGGCTCACATCTTTTACTCCTTTATGTCCTATGGGAGGGGCAATCACCTCCAAGCCTTACTCCCGAGTCATCCCTTCTGTCTTAACTGTTCTTGCCTTCTGGCAGAAGTGCATGCACTTACTGGGAATAGGGGGAGCCTGTTCCTCTGCCTCACTGCTGTCCGACTCTGGAGGCTCTGGAGACAGCACATAACTCCCAGATGGCCCTGGCCCCCTCTCTACCTCCAACGCAGAACCTTCCCCAGATTCCAGGACTGGCCCATGTTCCTTCTCAACCTCCTCACTGCCCAACTCTGCTGCCAGCTCTGCAGGCCACCGGCGGACCACAGCAGATTATAACTGTGAATCTGCTGCACAGTCCTGCCGAGTTCTTAATCACTGCTTGGAATAAGAAGGTGACTGAGGCTCAGGATAGGATAGCACCCATGAGACCTCTCCTCACCTGTAGATTTTTTACTCCTCCATGGTATATGGAAGAACTGAGAGGAATTAAATGGATGAAAAGATGTCTAGAGAGCCACTGGGAAAAGACAAGGGATGAATTTGATTGAACGGGTAAGAGTTGCTATTAAGACCTGTCTCAGGATGAGGATAGTGCAGCCATCCTTGTTCTACTTGCTCTTGACCTCTTGGCAGCCTTCGATATAATCAAATATGGTATTCTTCTGGGGTGGATGGGAATGGGATGCTTGTACTGTCCTGGTTCACTTTCTTCCTTTGTGACTAGTCTCATTTGGACTATTTGGTATTGATAGGTGGCAAGAAGCAAAGCCCAATTCATGGTGTTAGTTGTCATCTTTAAATGGAATGGGACAATTCGCTGTAGCTAAGTCGCTGCAGCTAACTCACCAGGAGACAACTCACAGCTAACTCACCACAGGACAATTAAACAATTTAATTATTTAAAATAAATAAAAAGTTATTTTAATTTTTGTCATTCACATTTCATTTTTTCCCTCCTTTTGCATCCTTTTTCAACCTTTCTTTAACCGTTCCACCATTTATTTGATATTAGTATAACTCTTGTCCCACAGTGAGTTGGCCACAGCTAGTTGTCTCATAGCAAGTTGGCCACAAACTTGCCATCCCCTAAAGTACATCTGGTGAGATCAATAATGGTACTCTATTTTCACTACTTCACTTCCAGTTCGATAGCAGGAGTGCACGTGCATGCGCAGAAGGTCCTTAATGACATCTGGGTGAGCGGGTGGGCGAGCCTCGCTCTGCCGCCACTACTGGTTCACCCAAACTGGTACTAACCAGCAGCATGTTAAGAATATAATCTAATGGTTGGGTTGGCAATATATAAATCAGGTAACACTGCTAACCTGTTTCTTTAAATCATACTGTAAAATGTGATTGGTTGCTGATTTCCTCAATCGGCCATAAGAGAGAGCCAGAATGACTGTTAGCTCTCTGTTTTGTTAGATGCTGGGCTGATCTGATCTGAGTGTTTTGGAAGCTGGCTGTTAGAAAGTGCCGTGAGCTATTGTAAGTTTTGCAACTGCTAGCAAACTTTGTGTACTGGACTGTTTGTATGATACTGGACTATGTTATTTGGATTATCCCTTAACTGAAAGACATTGATGACTGACTGACTTATCCGTATATGACTTGGACTGTTTGATGGACTCTGATACCTCTATTTCCACGAAAGTAAAAGCCTACTTAAACTGCAGTGTCTCTGTATGCTGGTTTGTGTGTTCTCCAACAACACTCTCACAACGCTTCTCTGAACATACTTGCTCTCCCAACGGGGAGCTTACCTAACACCACCTCTAGGTGTGACCCAGAAGAATGGCCTTCTCAATGATAGCTCATTCACCTTGGAGTATCATCCCTTCAGAAATCAGACTGGCCCCCACTTTGACACTCTTTTGCAGGGCCCTGAACACTTAGTTTTGCCAGTGGTCCTGGGTAACCCAGAATAAAATGGAGGCCATCAAATGGTTTGTTGACTGCCGAGGGAGGGCTATTATTT
Organism: Thamnophis sirtalis; assembly: GCF_051295495.1. NCBI lineage: Eukaryota > Metazoa > Chordata > Lepidosauria > Squamata > Natricidae > Thamnophis > Thamnophis sirtalis. The sequence continues at coordinate 29,281,029 of NW_028261392.1, forward strand.
GTTAACATATTCTTTTGTTTATACTGTGTGATATTGCTTGTAAGCTGCCTATAGTCATTGTGAGCCAGTAGGTGGCTATATATATATTTAAATAAATAAGGGTCAAGAAGGGAATATGAATATGTTCTGTTCAACAAGATCAGAATCTCTCAATTGTCAAATTTTATAAGAAAATTTTACAAAAATGAGGTGGGGAAGCATGGATACAGAAGGGAAAAAAATAAAAAAGGTGCTATGATGCAAATTAACTCTTTTTATTCTTGCATTATTTTTATTCTTCCATTTATGTATGTATGTATAAATGCACTTGCATTATGACACTAAATGCAAATCTACCTCCCGTTCTTGTGAATGCTCATGTGGAGAAAGACTGTACTTGAGTTTGCAAAATGATTTTTGTCTACTGGATGTGCTTGATATCAATAATTCAAGATTAATTGTAGGCGGGAATCATAACAATGCCCTTATGGAAAGATTCTAGTAGGATCTGATGGGTACAGAATTTTATAATAATATTTTTAGAAACATTTGGTTATTTAGGCTTTTCTCAGAAAAACATGTATTATTCTGTAGTCTTCATTATCCTTTTTTTCATTGATAATATGTTGCCATCCTGTATTGTTTGGAATGTATTTGCTGCCAACATAAAATTATTATTTGCATCTGAAGGATGCCATATTACTTAAGACTAATGAATAGAATAGAATAGAATAGAATAGAATAGAATAGTTGGAAGGGACCTTGAAGGTCTTCTAGTCCAACCCCTTAGGCAGGAAACCCTACACCACTTCAGATAAATGTTCCATCCAACATTTTCTAAAAGACTTCCAGTGTTGGGGCATTCCCAACTTCTGGAGGCAAGCTGTTCCACTGATTAATTGTTTTAACTGTCAGGAAATTTCTCCTCAGTTCTAAGTTGCTTCTCTCCTTGATTAGTTTCCATCCATTGCTTCTTGCCCTGCCCTCAGGCACTTTAGAGAATAGTTTGACTCCCTCTTCTTTTTGGCAACCCCTGAGATATTGGAACACTGCTATCATGTCTCCCCTAGTCCTTCTTTTCATTAAACTAGACATTGCCAGTTCCTGCAACTGTTCTTCATATGTTTTAATTTCCAGTCCTCTAATCATCTTTGTTGCTCTTCTCTGCACAATAGAAAAACACTTGGTAGGATTCTTTACTCATTTTGATACCTCCGTTCCCTAATGTGACAAAATCCTTTAAATCCAAACTTGTTTCAAGTAATTTACAACTGGAAGATGAATAATTATGCAAGAGAAAAATATGAGACCCAATGATTACCTTAGCCTAGTCTGATGTTTTTCTAGAATTGCTATCCTTTATGTGAATGAGTGCTGGCTGGATTGAGCCAGTGAAGGGGAAGTTGAATGCTAAGCCTAATAGAAAAGATATTTTGAATTCTGAGAAAATAGAAAGCATTAGAAAAATTCAAAACAACTTTGCCTTGATTGTGTTAGGTATATGTTGAAGTAGAGAGGGGCAACGACAGGTTTTCAAAATTCTGTTGTAATACTCTGAGCCTGAGGTGTCAAACTCAAGGCCTGGGGGCTGGATCCAGCCCACGGGATGCTTAGATGTGGTCACCCAGGGCTGCCTTGGAAACAGCAAAGGACTGCAGTGCCTCAGCCAGCGAAAACAGAGCTCAGGAGAACCGCTGACAGCCCTCCCAAGCTCAGTTTTCACTGCCAGAGGGTTGCAGAAGACCGTCACAGCCAAAAACAGAGCTCAAGGGCCCGTTTTCGCTGGCAGAGTGCTCAGGCCACCACATGCGCCGACACAAGTGACGTTAATCTGGTCACGTCCACCCCAAGATCAAACACAATCTTGATGCGGCCCTCAATGAAATTGAGTTTGATACCACCTGCTCTAAGAGCATCCCAAGACTTCTAGTAAACCCTGTTCATTGGACTTACCTATGTTAAACAACTAACATTAATTCACTATTAATCCATATGACATCTTTAGCAAATTGTTCTTTTTGTGTTTTCAATTGTTTCCCCTTTTAAGCAAAATTTCAGCTCTAGTCCTTCTAGTGTTATCAGGCAATGTTCTATTGAAGCATTCAATTGTTGTTGTCTTTTTTCTTACTATTGCAGCTTCTACATCTGTTTTTACCTTCTGTCTAATATACGGTAGTTTAATATGAGTGATAAATCTGTTATTACTTCCTGTCCAGTTTTGTTGAATAAAATTAATGAAATGTCTCTTAACTATTAAAGTTCTGTTTCATGCAGACATAGGCCTTTAATCACTCCTTTCAGTTCATTATTTGCAGAGTCTTTCTTTTATAGCAAATTAATATTATTTCAATATAATTTTAAAAAATGAAAGGCATTGAATCATTACATTTAGTCCCTTGAAGATTAGAAAATAGCTTACTTAAATACAGAAAGCTGATACCTAAGGTTACAAAGGATCTTTGTTGGATTATACTGACTGAAATTCTATATTTGCTTACTTTGAAATAACTAGTATCTATTTTATTGGAATCTAATGCCAATTATCTATCTATCTATCTATCTATCTATCTATCTATCTATCTATCTATCTATCTGCCTACCTACCTACCTACCTAGGTAAAGGTAAAGGTTCCTCTCGCACATATTTGCTAGTCATTCCTGACTCATCTACGTTTCAAAGCCGAAGAGCCAGCGCTGTCCTAAGATGTCTCCATGGTCATGTGGCTGGCATGACTAAACGCCAAAGGCATACAGAACATTGTTACCTTCCCACCAAAGGTGGTTCCTGTTTTTTCTACTTGCATTTTTACATGCTTTCGAACGGCTAGGTTGGCAGAAGCTGGGACAAGTAACTGGAGCTCACTCGGATATGTGGTGCTAGGGATTCGAACCGCTGAACTGCCGACCTTTCTGATTGACATGCTCAGCATCTTAGCCACTGAGCCACCATGTCCCTGACCTACCTACCTAGCTACTTATTGTCTGTCTGTCTGTCTGTCTGTCGATCGATCGATCTATCTATTTCCTCTAATCTCTATATGAACTTCCATTTTACCTATTTCTTGTTCTGGATACACTAAGGCTACCAGTAGTATTGTGGAAATACCGGAAGTACTAGCTATTTTATATTATTGGAAGGTGTATAATTTTGCTTGTTTATCTGTAAATTATCTGGCAAACCAGGCTTTAAATTAGATATGAGACTTCCCCTCCCTAATTTAACACACACACACACACACCCATGCAGTGATAGCAAGTGGAATCAAATTGAATCGGTTGAAAGAATAGTGTTCATCAGTTGAATGTGTTTCTTTTCCTTGCTGTTCATGAAAGGGGTTGGGGATTTTCTGAAACAGATTTTAGGGTTCAAGGAATTGCACGGAGGACAACAAAAGTCCACACTATTTTTATTGTCTTCAAAACCCTTGAAATCACTTGAATCAATTTAATACCTTGAATTGCCCTGGAGACTTGATCAGATTTATTCTTTCTGAATAATGTTATATTACATTTCTTTTGTGAGTTTATTTTAGCGTGTTTGGAAAAGTATAACCTTCAGGGGATTTTCTCTTTCCTCCTTTCAAAACATGTGGCAACCTCCTCTAAGCTGCCTAAGACATAGAAGTGTAAAAGTGTCCTTAACTGAGTTCAGTTCTTGGTAATTGTATGAATTCAACTTGATAATAGTATGGTAGAATTTGTCACTACCTTTTTCTGATTTTTTTTTCCCCTTCAAATTCTACTCTACAACCCTGAATTTTTTTGAAGGGTTTCCATCCAAGTGTTAACCTGGCCCAAATAAAGTATACTGCAACTTTATTAAACTATAAATAAATTGTGTGTAGTTTCTGATCCAAATTTGGTAATTTCCAAAAATAGCAACAATAAATTTCTTGTTCAAAAATGGTATAGTAGATTTTTTTTTTAATATGGCATCTATAGGAGTGCTAACAAAGATCAAGGTGACACTTGTGGCAACATGATAGGAGCCTGCTCCCTTTTTATATGTGACACTATATTAGGGGTAGAACTTCTATCATGCTGCCAGGGCCACTATCTTGACTTTTGGGGTACTCCATGTGGATGCCCCTGACAGAAAATAACATAATCAAAAACATCTGAAAATTCTTAATCTGAATATTTTACTTAATATATTTTAATGAATTTTGCCATAAGAGATACAAGTGTGGGCTTGATATTTTTACATTTGCCAACTGTATTTAGCATGGCACAAATAAATGTATTGATATTGCAATTACCAGAATTCCTAAGATAGGATAGCCAAAAAAATAAAAATTACAAGGCTTCTGAAGAATGGCAAGCTTGGAGATTTTGCCATTGCAATTGTACAAACCAACATGTCTTCATTTATTGATATATATATATTCAGTGGTTTGATCTAGTGACCTTTAAAATCTGAAATAATAATCTCATTTGTGTCCATACTGTTTATCACAGAACATAGCTTGATTGCTAAGCATTTTGACTTTACTACTGAAGTCCATCAATCCAAACTCCCTGCTCCATGTGTTTATATTCAATTTTCAAAGTTGTTGAACCAACAAAAGACTTTAGCTCTTTATCTCAATTACAAAATACATAAAAATAAAATATCTTTTTCACCTTTTACGTTAGCACAGATAGCTGTAAGCATTTTGCTCTCTCTTATTTTAAATGAATGTTACACTTCTACACTGAGTCTACCAGCACAAATTGGGAATTCAGCTCCCCATTCCGAACAAGAACTCATTGCTGATGACAATGACAATTCAGCACACATTCTTAGGCTAAAACAGTAGAGACTCTCAGTTCAAAACGTACTTGTAAACTCAGTTTGAGCAGAATTGTCATAATAATAAGCAAATGGCTTATTATAGGCTATTATTTACAGGGATTGGTCTAATGTTTACTGTTTTTAAGAACAGAGATGGCATAGCTACACATTTTATCTACTGCTTATGTGTGTGGTATTATGTGCCTGACTCTGCTGTCTCTGCTAATTAACCTGAGTGTTACTAAGAAGACACAACTTTGACACAACTAAGTCTGGCCAGCAATAATGAGATCCTCTCCATAAGGTGGAAACTGACAAATCAGCTGTTTCAGGAACACAAAATCTTTAAATAGATGTATTAAGGTGTAAACCCCTACAAGCACACACACACCACCTTGCAGAAAAATAAATAAGAGCATATCTATCATAATGTCTATGCATGTCGCAGTTTTATTCATAATCAGCCCACTATAGAGGTAGTCTATATTTTGTTAAGTAGTTTTACAGTAGTGATTTCTGTCTTCTCCTCACACAAGCCTTGACATATTAATGAACTAAGACCCAACCTGGTAAAACACCAGGCTACTGTTAGTTCCCTGCCTTATTCATGAAAGGCATTTGGATGTATTTGGCCCAGTCAACTTTCTCTGAGCCCAACTCACATCATAGGGTTGTTGTGGGAAAATAAGAGGAGGAAGATGAGATGGATATGTTCACCGCCTTGAGTTATTTGTGAAAATAATAAAGGTGGGATATAAATAAATGAATGAATAAATAATGAGTCATTCGTGATATGGTGATGACATAGTCAGGGGTCAACATCTCTTTGGCTTCTATTAGATTTATAAGATTGCCCATGAAATACTTTTGGGTGCTGCTAATTGCAGATATCGTAGTCATCCCCATCCTCTACTTTTGGGATGTTTGGGATCTGGGATGACATTTACAAGAGTTATGCCAGTTTATGTCTACTCCTGTAATAGAAAGAAGGTGACTTCCTATGATTTTGCAGACCTTTTTTTCAGAAATAGTCAAAGTGGGTGCAAACCTGTTCTGCACCATTAATCTGTCACCTGGGCAGCTTGAAAGTGGCCAAATCTTTGGTCCATGATGTGTATCCACAATTGCAAAATCTTACCTGTCATATAATGGGAGTATTCGGTGATGGCTTTTTCCCCCCTGCTGGGGCTGACCTTAGGTTAGACAGGAAGAAAAGCTGGAAGAATCGACCAATCACTACCCTTAAATTGTTCTGCAATAAGACTGTATGAACAGGACCACTCACATGCTTTATTACCAATGCAGATTAAAGCTCAGCCATCAAGGCAGTACAAATTATAATGGCAATTTTTCTGTTGATTCAAGGACTGGGAGAATGCAGCTGTTAAGAGTTAATTTTTAAACAGTTACAAGTTCTGACATTTACACTGGAGTGGGTAACTTTTCTTCATTTGTTTAGCACTGCTCACAAATTATTTAAACCAGGGGTCCCCAACTCCCAAGCCATGGCCTGTTTGAAACTAGGCCACAGGAGAAATGGGCAAGCTCCACTTGCATGGGTGTAGGGTGCTTGTGTTTGAGCGTAAAGCTCCACTCGCTTCTCTTCAACGAGTGGAGCTTTGCACGCAAGGTTAGGGACCATTGATTTAGACAAGGGGATAAAAGGGGGACTCATCAAATTTGCAGATGCTGAGCTGGCAGGAATAGCCAATACTCCAGAGGATAGGCTCACGATACAAAAGGATCCCAGCAGACTTGAACATTGTGCCAGCGTTGTGCTGCAGCTGCCAAAAAAGCCAATGCAGTACTAGGCTGCATTAACAGAGGGATAGAATTATGAAATATTAGCACCACTATATAATGTCTTGGTAAGACCACAGTTGGAATAGTGCTTGTAGTTTTAGTCATCACAATAGAAAAACATGTTGGGTCTCAGAGAAGAGAAACAAGATGATTAGGCTAAAACATACAAAGAACCATTGCAATAATTGAGTCTGTCTAGCTTAGCTAAAGGAAGGACTAGGGGTGACATGAGAGAAGTGTTCTGATATCTCAGGGGTTGCCATAAAGAAGATGGAGTCAAGCTATTCTCCAAAGCACCTGAGGGCAGGACAAGAAGCAATGGATGGAATTTAATCAAGGAGAGAAGCAACCTAGAACTAAAAAGACATTTCCTGATAGTTAGAACAATTAATTGGTGGAATGACTTGCCTCCAGAAGTTGTGAATGCTCCAACACTGGAGGTTTTTAATAAGAGATTGGACAACAATTTTGTCTGAAATGATATAGGGTTTCCTGCTTAAGCAGGGGGTTGGACTAGAAGACCTCCAAGATCTCTTTCAAGTTTGTTATTTTGTTATTCTCCTTAGGTTCAAGTTGAATCACTCTGTCCTCAAATCTGAATTTGCAAGTTTAAAATGCATCATGCCCTCTTCAGATGTCCAGATCATACTGGATTTTGGCTGGTCTGCACATACTTACTATGCAGTGCTGACTTGTTGGTATGCATGTAGTGTTTAAAAAGACCAGTGTAGAAAGAGTTGTGTATTTCATGGTTCTCTTTAACAATAAATACTTGATTCTCTAGAAAATAGCACATCAAAAGTTCTTATGAGACTATTTCTCCATTCTGCAAATATATGGAGTTATGTTATAAACTGACTGCCTTGAGAGAATTACTACACTGTAATGTGTATGAATTAGCTCCGAGAATCAATCAGGCAGTAAGTGTAGATGACATAGAGCGGACGTGGCAAGTACTGAACAGAAAGACTAATTAATGTAGTTTTATTTGTTACAGTCAAAGGGGAAAGGCTGATTAATCATGGGATAAATGCCATCACAATATGATTTGTATGTTGTCCCTTCAGATCTGCAGATTTCTAAGTATATCTATATTGCTATGCCACAAGCTTGTATAAGGTAGAGAAATGAGAATTCTACTCAAAAACAAAACAAAGAAAATAAAACTTCACTTTGGAACCATGGGTCGATCCTTTTGAAGCTAGTCCCTGCTTCATTATGCCCCCCTCCAGTTTCAAAACAATAAAAGAAGTTTAAGGCAAAATTTTATGCTAAATCTTAAAATTCCACACATTTTTATTAATACGTGTCAAGATGTAATGCTACATAAAAAGGGATTTTGCCTATTGATTTCTTTCAATGCCAACCAGGCTTGACATCTTGGTTTACACTGTTATTTGCAGCAATTTAAGTTCAGCAAATTTCAGCCATAGGGACCACATTTGCATTTCATGAACAGCTTTTGGTGAATACATTTTATACAATCACACTGTTCCATGAAAACAGCAGTGGTACTGGCAGCATTAAAGTGGCTGGTAAGGATGCCTCTTCCCAGGCCACCACATAGCAACCACTATGTTTCTAAGGACAAATAGCTCCTTTCTAGCCTAAGCAACTGGATGAGAACATCAAAACATGTCTTGTTCAAGCCCTTTAATACCCATTAGTGTTAGAAACTGTTACCTCAATCATAGCCCTAATTATTAAGGTAATTAGAAGTTATAACACTGGCAATATTAAAGGGAGAACTCCTAAAGCCCATTAACAATGTTATTTTAAGTGATCTGGCTGTGAACTGTTCAAATCTCTAATTACATTATATGTCTATCTTAAAGGGTGATGCAATTAAGTGATGGGAGAGGGAATTAATGTATAGTGACTACTGTGCAACACTTGTAAGTACTATTTTCACAGAAAATCAGCTACAGTGATGTCATTAATGTCATTTAAAGCCTTTCTCATACTTAACTGTATACAGTATGGCATGAAAAAGAATTTAGTTCTTAATACATTTATATTTGTGTATATATCAGCATAAATGTTTCATATACAAATGAAATATGTTTACTATAATCAAGCCTTGCCTCCTGGCCCAGTTTTTCCTATACTATGGATTGGATTTAACATTTATAAGCTAACCTATTGGCAGAAACAATCCAAAAGTATGAATAATAAAGTTGTGTACATTATCTGCAACTTATACATATTATATTTCAGTGCGCACAATGATAAAATAGGTTACAATTTCCATACCTTAGCTGCTAACAAATTCTGGATTTGTGTTGATCATTGGAATAAGCCACTCACTTTATCAGTCTGACATAGAATACAAGGTAATAAATTCTTATATCTTCTATTTTGTATTTCTGATCTGTATATCTTCAGGTACTGGCAATTTTTTAAAAAAATCTTGCACATATAAATTAGCAAAAATAGTAAAATAAAATACAACAATTATCAAGAATAATAATGAATAAAGTCCTAACCTGAGCTGTATCCAAAACTTGCTATTTTCTAAAACAAGATGCTCCTGAAGATTTTTTGATTTTGAGAACCATCTTCATTTCATACATCTGATTGGCTATTTATTTTCTTAGAGTATTGGAGAAACTGCAGTAAAATCTCCAAAATTATCTAGGGACGATAATAATAACCCCCAATGAGGCACTATCTTGACATGGCTGTGGGATTTATGTGATCTGAGGAAGAGAAGAGGTTTAACCCAACTGAAGAGATCTGAAGACCCAAATGGAGAGTGTCTCTCCTACTGATGAAATGTCACTTACAGAAACACATATAGGTCAGTCATCACCCGTGTCAACAAGGAGCACACTAGATTCCTGGGAATCTGGTGAAAAATGACTCAGGATTGTTGACTGAGCAACCAAGGCCAGAAGCTATAGAACTACTGGAAGGAAAGGTGATTTACCTATTGCAAATATGCAGAGATTGAAAACAAAGAAATGATTATCTGTTACTACAAATCAAGCCTAAATAGAAGGGGGGAAATATGTTCTTTGGAAAGAACAGCATCCAGTATAAGAAATAACAGAACAAATTAATATTGATTTATAAGGTGAAATAAAATATTCACAAAAACAGAATTGGAAGGAATGCAAAGATTTATGCAGAAAGAAAGCAAAGCCTTGCTAGAAGTAACTGTAGAGGCAAACTAAAGAAAGTTGGCACTGGTGCAAGTCAGCATAGCTATTGAATTGTTTTCATTTGGAAATTAGGCACCCCCTCCTCTGCCTAGGAAAGAACAAAGTTCTCTAACTAAAGAAGTAGAAGAACTGAAACAAAGAATAAATGAGTATTTAAAACAGCATATAAATAACAGAATAAGGTTGCCTGCATTGAAACTTGAACCAAAGAAACCATTGGGACATACATTAAAAGATGCCAATGCTGTAATGTCAAATATAAGCACCAGCACACTCAACAAACAAACCAACTAATATACAGCACAACTGCAGTTATAACTAAGTATCTGGGATGCAAAATCAACAAAGAGGAAAAGTGTATGATGCACCAATAAAATGAAAAGTTCAGGCTGGAAAATAAGATCAGCAAGCTTAGATCAGATGCAACCAAATAGAACAGATGAAAGAAAAGAAGCTGAAGAAAAAGAAAATCAAAGAATACCAAGTCAAGAAATATCACCTAGAAATAATGAAGATCAAAGAAGCACTGGAAATAATAAAGCAACAAATAAAAGCTATAGCCCAGAAAATGCTAGCTTGAATTGCAAATTATAGGCAGAATCACCAATTTCTTTTTTTAACACTTTTTTTTTGTTTGTACAAACATAACATCCTTGCCAACACATTACAGTTCTTTTACATATCTATTGTGATTCCTTTATCTGTACATGTAAATCTTATATAATTATAACTACACATACACACACATGTATGCACACACATACACACATACACATTTTATTTCATATATCTTTTCTATCCTTTCTATGTATAACAACTTTTATATACATTTAAATCATCTTATGTCCATTAATTATCTGTTTTGTATTTCTACCTTTTATTCATTTTCCGGTTTTGTAATTGTTTTTTGATATTTTTTTTTTATCTTTCTTCTTTTCCTTATTGCTTTCCTACTTTTTTTTACTCTTTCCTCTAGCCAATTATACCGTAAGAATCACCAATTTCAATCCAATCAGAAACATTTCTGCCAATCCATAAATGGACAGTTACAGTGAATCAGGCAAGGAAGAAACAATGCAGTTCGGGACACAGGTATGGCTTTACCCAAGGAAATACAAAAAGAACACAGCTTGGTTAAAGGAAATGGCTAAGAATAAATTAAAAAAAGCTGAAATGAAAGAGCTTGTAATAACAGCAGAAGTAGTAAGACAAGGAAAGTCCAAAATTGCTCAGTAAAGATGAATTGTATGAGTTTTGGTTGAAACATCTGACTGGTCTACCCCACTTGTTTCCAAGCATTTTAACAATTTACTACAAGGAGGTGAAATTGAAGAGTTGCTAACATCTGGCAAAGTCTATCTGCAAAGGGTGTGGCACCAGGCAACTACAGGCCTATTACCTGCTCACAACACATTTCTAATTGCTAAGTGATGGGGTAACTGATGCAGATCAGCAGATCAGCTGGTAATTGGCAAGATGATTTTGAAAAACTGCAAGAGAAGGACCACCAACTTCAATGTAGCATGGATTCATTACAAGAAATCATTTGATTCCTTGCCACAAGATTGAATAATCAAGTGCTTCAAAATAACAAGAGTCAGTAGAAACATCAGAAGCTTTGTGCAAAGATCAAATGGCACAATGAAAGACACGGTTGCTGGTCCATGATGATAGACTGGGACAAGTTAATATCAAGAGAGGAATAGTTCAAGAACATTTGCTATCACCATTATTATTTGTCATTGAACTGATTCCTCTGTTAATAAAACTGAATAACTCAGGCCGTGGCTATCAGACATAAAAAACTCCTGCCAGGCTATAACATCTCCTTCATATGGACAATCTGAAGCTGTATAGAAAAGCACTATCTGAAACAGAATCACTGCTCAATACTGTCCAACTGTATATACATCCAAGATATTACAATGGAGTTTAGCCTGGACAAATGTACCATGCTCACCATCAAACAGGGATAAATAGTGAAAACTGAAGGAATCAAGATGCCATATGGAAATAACATCAAGAGTCTTGATGAAGATGATCACTACAGGCTGGGCAGCCTTCAGGTTCACAAGATCAAGCACATAGAAGCCAAGAATAGAAATGAATGCCAAGATAGAAATGAATGCATCAAGAAAGTGAAGATCTTAAAGTCCAAACTCTGGAGGAAATACCATCAAAGCAATTAGCATCTGGGTAATTCCAGTCACTAAATACATAGTTGGAATAGTTGACTGGACCATAAAAATAATGACAATGAATCATGGCTTGATGTTGACAGGTTCTACCTACCAAGGAAAATAGGTGGGTATGAAACATCGCAGGTATATCAGGTGATTGAAGAAATAAAAAGGTCATTGGAAGAACATGTGAAGGACAGTGAAAAAGATGCACTGAACTTACATACCAAGAAGGCTTACTGAGTACCAGAAAGACAAAACTAGCCTATAGGAAAAACCAATGAAAAACAGAAAAAAACACAAAGTATTACATGACCATTAGATTTAAAAAATAGCAAGCAAAACAGATAATAACAAGATCTCGCAATGGCTAAGAGCAGGAAAGTCTAAGAAAGAGATAGAGGGGCAAATTCTGGTTGCACAAGACCAAGCCTTAAGAATAAATGCATACAAAACCAGAATTGAGAAGAAAGCAAGACAGACAAGATAAATCTCCATGCCCTTACCCTTATAAAAGACTCAGACTGCAACATTGGAAAGATAAATCTATGGCCCTCATTTACTCAATGGATAGAAGATTTGATTACACTTATTTATACGAGCAGATTGTATATAGACATAAACTTTGTATGGATAAATATAATGAAATATGGGAGTCACTTATACAAAATACTGTAGGTTACAAACATAATAGCTATATGTGTATTAGAAAAATGTATGTGTCTGAATAACTATTATATTAGATAATTATATATAGAATTGTAATAGCTTTTAAAAATATATTTTCATTGTTTTTTATGTTGTATTTTCCCCTCATTTTTAAAGAACTAGATATGTATATTTTCTATGTATGCATTTTGCGTCTTGTTTCTTTTGTTTTTCTTTTTTTTGTCACTATCCAAAAAAGCAATAAAAATTATTTTTAAAAGTTGCAATAAATGACAGAGATACTGTATTGGCAGAGTCATCTAAGACAGAGCGGTCAGAGTTATAACAGTGAAAAGATATCCTGTAGCTTTGTCATCTTCCTCTGTTTAATGGATTTTGGTTTTTTGGTAAGAAGAAAAAATAGAAAAAGCATTAACAGAAATACAGGATGTCCACAAAAATACAAGGTTTGCCTAGACTCTCTTTAAAAATCTGAAAATGGCAGAACAGTTGCATAATTCAAATCTCATTGAAAGGTTAAAATAAGTATTTAGGGACAGATATTAATTCTAGAATTAATCAGACACCATTATCCCAATATAAAATTGGAATATATCTGTAGATTATTTCTCAAATTCATCAAAACATAACATACATGCATTTATACATATGAATATAATCTTCAGTTATATCTATCTTAAGCATCTATATTATTAATCAGCCCACTAGGTATAAATACTGAGTACATGTTCTTAATATATTATAAAACGAGCATAATTCTACGGTATACATATATCCTAAATTCATAAATTAATTTTCTTTGATAAAAGGAAGAATAACATGGCCAGCAATACTTCACCAATACAATTTTTAAAATATATTCTCATCTTTTTAAAACTCTGCCAGATTGATGTGAATGGGCTCTGAATTGATTACAATTATATTTTGTCCATTTTTGTACCTACTTTATATTATTAGACAACCCCCAAGAAAATCAGTATGAATGAAAAATAGATACTTGGAAATCAAAACCTGGAAAACTGCCAAAGCTATAAATCTGAAGGAAAAATGTGTTGTCATTTGTCACATTTAATTTAATTTTAAGCAGGCAGTCTTGAATATTTACATAGTTATGAATAGTTACCATTTCTTTTTTATAATTTACATCACACCCTTTCATTGATATATTGAACAGATAGAAAAGGGTCATTTGTTTTTCAGATGGTTAAGTTGGTTAGCTAATAATCATTCGTGCCTTTTTTCAGATTTTCTCTCTAGATTTTAAGTTTTGCCTGAAAAACAGGGATATTAAATACCTATCTCACCAGATTGTTAAAGTGGGTTCTGTTAGCAATTCATTCTACCTTTTCCTTTCACTTTCTGGTTTTAAAAATAGAGAAAATAATACCCTGCCCACACAAGACTTTTGGGGAAACAAAATAAAAAGTAAATCTATTATACATGAATACATTTCAGATAAATAACCTGTAATAGCCAGTTTAAACATTATCGTTGTAGCACTGTTTACCAACTGATATTTTTGACTAGAAACAGTTCTGTAAACCCAGTATTGCCCTCTTATATTACTGTTATAATATAACAATATTATATTATCAGGCCAATCATCTGATTATTCAAAGAAAAGCTACCTTAAGTTCAACACAAATTATAAGAAATGAGTGTGAATAAAATGAAAACCAAAATTACTGCAAATAATTATAGTAGCTGTTGCTAAAATAGCACGCACAGATCTCTTTTTCTTTCTTTACACAGAGAGAGAGAGAGAGAGAGAGAGAGAGAGAGACAGAGACAGAGACAGAGACAGAGACAGAGACAGAGACAGAGACAGAGACAGACAGACAGAGAAAGAGACAGAGAGCAGTAATGTGGAAGAAAACAAAATAATTCCATGTGGCATTGTCACTAGTAACAAAAAAAAATAAGCATGCAAAAATATATAGTTTTACCCAAAAAATTATGAAACATTACATTCCAATTTTTTCCAGCCCCATTTCATTTTATTAAAAGACCCTATAGCTGGGGAGAAAATAATCATGATGACATCATTTTTCATTTCACTACCTGTTCCAGAAAAGGAAGGAGGAAGGGGCTGCTATCTCTCATAACAGCCAGTTTCAGCCTATGTCTCTATATGACAAATGATATTGATGACTGTGTTGGTAGAGGAAGAAGAGAAACAGGAAGCTTCCCTTCACTAATAGAATCCAGCCTTTGCAATGTTAATATGGTGTTTTTTTAGAATAGTTTCCTGACACTTGTGATACTGTCTGGCTGACCAAAGGCATTTCTGGACAAGTAAATTTGGTGATGAATTAGCCAAAAGAATGGAATTTCGCTAATTTTAACCTTTTTGTACTTATGCTCAGTAACTCCAAAGTTTTTCATGAATTGATAAATTCATGATAAAGTTTTTATATAGTTTAGCATCACGTTAACATATTTCAACTTTCCCCTCTCTTCCCATAATTATATTAATAGTAATTTGAATATTAGATCAGAATGAAACAGTTCTAGAACAAATCCATATAATGCATGTAAATATTGCCTCAAATACATCTCCAACATAAAAGAAAATGTAATTTTCCAAAAGAAAATATGGTGAACTATATCAAAAGCTTTCCCCAAGGCTACCATGGGAAATTCAAGTTTTTTCAACTGTGTGTTTGTGTTTTAAAATATTGTTGAACACTATAATTTTTATACATCATGGTATGTGATATCTGGAGATTTATATAAGAAAAAGAAAAAAAGCAGTGATAGAAGATGACATATGTAATCATGTGAACAGAATATAAATTTCAGACATGCAGGCCATTAAGTGCCATTGTAACCTGAAGAGCAATAAAAATACTCCCAAGCAGTCTATAAAAACACTGAGTGTTGACTGATTTTTCTCTGTCATGGTGACTTTTTTTGGCATTATGCAATGCCACAACTGCTTGTATGGGTGCTGAATTGTTGAGGTTTAAGCAAAAATACTGAATTCACCAACATTCATTTATTCATGTGTAAATGTTAGAGTGCCTGGTTTATATTTTTCACATAAAAGCTTCACAACTTTATTAGCTGCAAAAACGTAGCTATTAAGGTCAAAGACTAGAATTCATCATAATAACTATAGTTATTTTCTTCAGACATTCATGCGATACCTCAGCAGTAGCACTGACAGCTCCATGCAATTTATTTATATTAAGACAAATCTATGAATTGTATTCACACCTACCCTGAAAGCAGCTCTCTAAGGGATACCTCTTGGCCGAAATCATCAGTGACATTAATGGAAGGATGCAAAGATGTGTATTGTTCAGAAACATGCCACAGCACTGGGCATGTAAAGAGACTATAGGAAAGCAAAATGAGAAGCTGTTTAAAAGCTGGTAAGTTATAGCAGAAACTCTGAGGTTCTATGTCTAGATACGTCAAAAATAAATATAATCAATTATGTAGAGTAGCACTGAAAATTGAACCTTTGCGTGATATTCACATAATTCAAATTCAGATGTCCAATCCCCTCATGGAGGACCTCAGTTGGTGGCAGCAGTGGATTACCTGGTTTATGTTTGGAAGTTAAGCAGGGTCATATTCAGTGGTGGGATTCAAATAATTTAACAACTGGTTCTCTGCCCTAATGATTTCTTCCAACAACCAGTTCACTAAACTGCTCAGAATGTTAACAACCAGTTCCCCCAAAGTGATGTGAAGTGGCTGAATCCCACCACTGCTCATATTTGTTTAATACTTGGAAAGAAAATGGCCAAGGAATTCCAAGGTTTCCAAAGTTTTTAAAAAACACATCCTGGAAAAACATAATGACAAAAGTCTTCTGTACTACTGAGAAAGAAACCACATGAATGTGTCCATGAGGTCACCAGACTTGAATTCAAGGAGATTTTACCTTTATATTAGAGCACTCTTGCTCCAATTGCACCCAAGTAAGCAAGTGCCATACTGTGTGCTAAATAAAATGAGCCATTAAGAAGCCAGATGTTTCTTGTCTTGCTGATGAGTGTTTGTACTAAAGCTGAAGAATTCAGTTGTTTGTGCTTTTCTAACTATGTTGTGTTACACTTTGATTGGGAAGGGGAAAGGTGCTTCTGAACAGTCATGGACATGGACATGACCCTGTTGGACAATTTCTTAAAGAAATTAAAACTATTTCCAGGATCTTGCAGCTGTATTCTGCAGCTGCACTGTAATAACAGGAAAATACACATTTGGTTGGAGAAGTTGCCAATAAGTCCTTCCTATATTGCCATGTAGTCTAAAACAGGAGTCTCCAACCATGGCAACATTAAGAGCTGTGAACTTCAACTCCCAGAATTCTTCAGCCAGCAAAGCACAGCTGGCTGAAGTATTCTGGGCATTGAAGTCCACAAGTTTTAACGTTGCCAAGGTTGGAGACCCCTGGTCTAAAGCACTAAGCACTTTTTCTTTTCTGATCTGATCTGAACTGTCTGATCTAATTATTATTATTTTGAATTCCTGTAGGACTGCTTTGCACTAGCAGTCAGTTCAGGTAGTGAATACTGGTTATCCAATAGGAAATGCATTTTCCCCTCAAAATAATTACATTAATTACAATTGGGCAGTACAGGACAGTCTCTTATTTTTTATTTAAAAAATGGAAGTTGGTATTGGCTCAATGTACAAAAAGGCAAGGATATAATCATGCTTGCAACCACTGAATTTTTTGATTCATACACCAATCTGTGGATGTTACTGGATGAAAGTAACGCCTACTCATCATAATGGACTTATTTGTGTGCAGATACAGTATAATGTTTATCTAGAGATCAGTTTCAGTAAGTTAATCAACTAAAACTGTTACCTAATTCACTAACAAAGATTATAATGAAACAAGAGCATGTGCATTTATTGATTCTTTATGTCACTTCTTAAGGTAGGGAATGAAAAAGAAAATAAAGATAGCTTTCTTTCTAGCAGTGATAATAATAATTGCAAGAATATGACACTTAATTATCTCAAAAGTTAGTTGGTTTTGAAAGTATAAATATGTACATTAATCAAGTCAAGCTAAATGGTTAGTGAATTTAAAATACTTTAATTGGTTGAATTAAATTATCCACTAATTGGTTGATATTTAGAAATTAAAAAAAACATTTATATGTTTATCTTGCACCAATTGAAACTTTTACTACAGTACCACAACAAGAAACAATATAACCACATCTAATACTCAGCTCATATTCACGGCACATGCTATTAATGTAACACTCGCACCTTTTAAGGCATACACTGCAGAATAGAAAGGGTATGATTTGCACGGTTTGCAGTCCTCTTTATGACATAGTAATGTTGCTCATGTAGAAAACACAGAAGCTATTATATAAACATGTTTCAGAGACTTTTACCTTACATTTTCCCAATTTGTTCATTAGGCTTACAATCTAGAAAATGTAAATATTTTTGAACATTTAAGTGTTATATCAAGTAATGCTTATGCTTTAGATTATTCTGGAAAATATTAGAATACCTCCTAACCTGTTGAACAGATTTTGAAGTATACGTATATCTCTTTCTCAGGAAAGAAATCTCAGCAATGTTCAGCTGCTTACATTGTTCCCCCCCCCCCCCCCGCCCAGCATCATTTAACAGAATCTAAGTAATCATCTTGCAATTTACTTTGCACTGATCACTGCCTTTGCTCCATTGCTTCATATAGTTTTAGCTCAAAACTGATGATTGTATCTCAGCAAAAGAAAATGACATTTGGAATCTGCCCACTTTTACTAAATGACTTGCCACATCTTAGATCCGAATGATGAAAGGCTCTTCCCTGCGTGCCTGCTTAAAGGTTTTCTCGGTAAGGCTGAAAGACACCCCACAGAAACCTGAGGAATACCCACTAATCGCATCCAAGTGGGAGTAAATGACCTGAGCAAGGGTCAATAGAATCAAAATTGACTTCAGGGTCCCCAAAAGAAACATGAAACAGGAATCGACATAGATCATTCTCCTGGGGAATCTTCAAGTCCCAGTGTAAATGTCAAGTTAAAATCAAGTTTATTTGCTGAGGTTTAAACCACAGTTTGAAAGGCTGTTCTTTAAAAGCCATCAGGGACTTGAACATTTAATTAAATTTCCAGAAGCACGGAGCAACGGTTTCTTGCTATCTGTACTACAAATAGCTTTTAAAAGTATAACATTAGCAACATTAGAGAATTAATTTTGATTTATGAAAAGGTAACAGTCTTATTTCTCAGTGCCTATAGCTGAAAAATTAACATGATCCTAATAATGATTTTCAGGTATTGGTAAGTGATAATTCCTCAGTAGATTCCCATTTATTCTTTACTGTTTTATATTTGATGCACATGTACAAAAATAGACTTTTCAATGGCAACTCCATTTTTGCCTCTGTACTTACTGTTTGGTAAGACTGATCCCAATGCTGAAAAGCATCTGAGAATATTTGTCCAGTGGCTGGCACTTGATGTTTAAGATGCTCAGTGATATATGCTAGCCTCAAACTCTCAAGTGCATGAAGGTCCCTCACCTGTTTTTTTGGCAGGTTAAGTCAGTTTAGTTTTGGTTTGTGGAAACTGAGAGGATGTAATGTTGATTCTGTGACAAAATCTCAGAGTAGCTCTAATGCTATAGAAGAAAATTGGAAAACTGCATGTGATCCCCATCCTGCCCATCCTTATCATGGACTGGCAGAGATATTCTAGAGCATTTGGGCTTCTATGTTAGTGGATAATTTGATGGCTTGCAGTATAGGACCAGTAACATGGTAACTGCTGACATTCCAATTCCAACACAATTATAAATGGCACCAGGTGTCCTATCTCATCATCTAACTGGTCAGATATACTTCTCATTTTAACATTGGTGTCTCCTGGAATTAATTTTATGCCACACAATTAGTAAAAGTGGAACTAAACATGTGAATAACTACTGTCAATAATTATAGATTTCTGTGCAGATGTAAAGTGAGCAAGATGCAAATTTGTATTCTGCTCTCAAATAAGATTTGTCAGGGATCTTATTCCATACTATCCTAAAGTAGTGGGGGAGCAACAGAGAAGATGAGGCCTGTTTCATTATTTTGATCTATAGACTTGACTTTACCTAGCTTTTCAGGAAAAGCTATTACACACAGCCTGTAGTGTTGTTAAAACTGTTTAGTCTTTGTGAACCAATAAATGCAAGTAAACCCTTGTTCAGAGGAAAGAAAAGGAAAAATTAGAGCAGATAAATAGAGTGAAAGGCAGTGGGCATCCCTTTGTGTGCTATCACTTACATGAAGATAAAAAAAAACTTAGAATCAACAGTGTATTCTGAGGAATTCCTGCTGGTAATTAAACTGAAGTGGTATGAAATTGCTGGTACTTTTAATTTTTAAACTTTCTCATTGCTATTCAATGGTATGAAATAAAACATCTTTTGCTTCAGTAAATGAAATCTGCCTCAATGGGCAAGGATGAACTTTATGCAAATGTCCACAGATGTTTCCTTAGGACTTTACAGAATTGCACTTAAACATTTCTTGGTCTTTAATTACATTTACCAATTTTATCCCAAATGTTTACAACCGCATGTATCTTCTACACCCATTCTATCATTTCAACAACACTGTGAAAGAAAATGATCCAAAATCATGCTTGTTTTGTAGCTGATTGGAGATCTGAGTCTAGATTCTACTAAATTAATGCAGTGCTATACCATATTGTTTTTTTTTAATATTAAATGAGATTTATCGGATCAAGATAAATAGATATTCAGATCAGAGGTGATATTCAGCCAGGTCTGACAGGTTCTGAAGTACCGATAGCAGAAATTTTGAGAGTGGGGAGGGAATGGGGATTTTGCAGTATCCTTCTTCTCCTGCCACGCCCACAAACCCATGCCCACAGAACCAGTAGTAAAAAAAATTGAATCCCACCACTGATTCAGTTAGCCATATATTGATATGTAATACTAGTGTGAAAGCTCACTCCAGACATGACAGAATTATTTGTGTCTATCTGTCAAGGACATGAGCGATAGAAATGATAGGTTCATATGAGTAACATGAACTACTGTAATTGAAAAGGAAATCTGGGAACTGATGGGACAAAGACAGTTGTGGGTTCCGGATCCTGTTGCAACCAGTACGGTTCCGGATCCTGTTGCAACCAATACGGTTGCAACAGGGCCCGACGTGCACCACATGAACGCGCGCAATGTGCATATGCATCCTTACCTCTTGCGACGCCTCCGTGATGCTCCAACTGCTCGGTGGAGCATCCCACAGATGCCATGCGCTCTGTGTGCTTGTGCGGAAGCGCTGAAGCTCAGGGGGGCCCTCCAGAGCACCATACCGGAACGGTACCCAGTGCATCGGGCAGGCACCAGTACACCCGTACCGGTGCGTACCACTGCGATCTACCACTGGATAAAGAACTATAAAAGGGCACTGGAGTTGGTTCTGGGATCTTTTTAGTTTCTGTAATGCACTGCAAACAATAGTCTAAGGATCTCTGTGAAACTGAAGAGTCCAACTTTACCATGGATTTTAAAAGCTTCATCTGCTTGTTCCATCATCACAGTACCATATCTAAAGCATCCAGACTCTGATTTGAGGCATGCTACATTGCAGTTGTCCACATCAGTTTTAAATGGCTCAGTGGGTCAAATGTTGTTAACCAGTTTGTTTTCCAATGAACTGGTGTTATCATCCAGTCATTTCCAAGCACAGCTCAAAAGACTTTTCATACAATGTTGAGGATGCACAGAGTATTGCATGATCAGGCAAAGTTCCACAAACCATATCCTTAGGCAGGTACCAGTGCTTGTTCCCTTCTAAAAACTCCCCATAAGGAGCAGCAGCTGTTGACATGACCCCTTTAAACATGGCCTGCCCCCATCATGCCTGTGTGAATCACGCCTGTGTACAAGTCTAATGTAACAGTTTTGATATTTGCCTATATTACTGGATATATTTTTTCATACTGAAAAAGTTTGAAGGGAAAGCTTCTGACGATTTATTTTCTTGCTTTACTTTATTATTTTCTTAGGATCAGGTATGGAAATATTACTAGCTTGCAGGTATTTAATATTACAACATAGTAAATAATTGCATCATATTTTCAAAATGTTTGGTATAGTAGAGAGTCTGCAAATATGCAATGAGAAATGACTGAAAATGACTCATTTGCATGTGTTCCTTTGTACGTGGAGGGCCTAGGAAAATCCAGTGACTTTTGCATGGTAAATAAATACATGAATGCACCCCAACAAATATATTGTTATATGTTGTTCCATATACAATTCATATATGAAGATGAAAGTATGATTAAAAGTTGATGAGTTTATAAATCTTGATTGCTTCATAATTTTAACTTTGAGCAACATTTTTATCATAATTATAGGCTTTCTTTAAGCATTTATGCAGATTGTTTTATTCAAAAGAGGTCTTGTTTCATTTCTGTGTAGACTGTACTCTTATGTCTTCATAAAATAAGAGCCTGTATTCATACAAGGGCAGCTTCATCACGTTCTGTTTCTCCCCAGTAGTACAACAGCAGTAAGCATTCACAATTACTGGGGGGGGGAGTTTTGGGGGGGTTAAAGACATTATCTGGAGTTCTTGAACTAACATGTAATGCTACTAGTTTTTCCTTCTTCAAACAAATGGGACAAAAAATATGCTCTCAATAGCCTTCGCTAACCTTGTACATGTCAAAGTATAAGGATTGCAGTTCCAAGAAGTTGCACCCTTGGCTTTTTGAGACCAAACTGGGATAACCTGTCAAGGAATTGCACAGCAGCTGTCCAGATGAAGTTGGAGACACTAACTCAAACTTTTATGGGTGCGGGTATATGTTCATGTGTGTGCATATGTGTGTATAATATATGTATGCATATGTGTATGAGATGTATATATGAATATACTGTATATGTGTGTATGATGTATGTATGTGTGTGATGTGTGTGTATACATGTGTGTGTGCAATGTATGTATATATCTGTGTATCATGTATGTGTATGATGTACAGTATGTATGTATATATGTGTGTGTATTATGTATGTATGTATGTACAGGGCGGGGCATAACCTTTTCCTAGGGGGTCACAGCAACACTTGTAATAACAACACAAATAATTCATACACCATTCGAAAGCCCATCAAAAACTGAGTTTATTGACACGATTTAATAGTCAGTATGACCACCATTAGCCCTTCGAACAGCATTCAAACGAGGTGGATAAGAACACAACAAATCTTCAAACAGTTCCATTCGATTTTCCAGATTTTTCAACACAGTTTCCAAATTCATTCTCAAAGTTTCAACCAAAACAAATTTAACATTTAATAGCTCATTCAATTCAGTTTTTTATGGGCTTTAAAATGAGGTGTCGCGGAAGTTGTAAACTGCTGTCGATCTTGCTGTGACCCCCTAGGAAAAGGTTATGCCCCGCCCTGAAAATCGAACGGAACTGTTTGAAGATTTGTTGTGTTCTTATCCACCTCGTTTGAATGCTGTTCGAAGGGCTAATGGTGGTCATACTGACTATTAAATCGTGTCAATAAACTCAGTTTTTGATGGGCTTTCGAATGGTGTATGAATTATTTGTGTTGTTATTACAAGTGTTGCTGTGACCCCCTAGGAAAAGGTTATGCCCCGCCCTGTATGTATGTATGTATGTATATACGGTATATGTGTATTTGTGTGTGTGTGATGTACATATGTGTGTGTGTGTGTGTGTGTGTGTGTGATGTATGTGTATATATATCAGGGGTGGGTTGCTGTTGGCATTACTGCCGGTTCGCTTCGCGTACATGCCACACATTGCTTGCTCATGCACAGTTGCCTGTTAATGGTTAATGCACAGAACATTATAAAATGAGTAAAAAACATGCAGGCAATAGCATGGGTGACTGGGGAACTGCTTCAGGGGTGTGTTCAGCCATCCATCCAGGGGTGGGTTTCAACCGGTTCGCAGCGGTCCCTGCGAAGGGCGCACCCGCCCGCCCGCGCTCCTTACCCGGTTTTGACGAGTTCTGTGCTTCCACGCATGTGCAGGATGCATACAGCGCCTGCGCGATCCTCCAGGAACAGCTGGAGCATCGCACAGATGCTAGTACGCATGCGTGCGCCGTGCGCATGCACGAGGATGCTGCCGGCCCCGTTCCAACCAAACCAGTTGGAACGGGGCGAGAAACCCACCCCTGCAGCCATCGCTACTAGTCTGGCGACCCAGGCCCAATGTCTACTACTGGTTCACCCAAACTGGTGCAAACCAGTAGCAACCCACCTCTGATATAGATAGATAGATGATTGATAGATAGATAGATAGATAGATAGATAGATAGATAGATAGATAGATAGAGATAGAGATAGAGATAGAGATAGAGATAGAGATAGAGATAGAGATAGAGATAGAGATAGAGATAGAGATAGAGATAGAGATAGAGATAGAGATAGAGATAGAGATAGAGATAGAGATAGAGATACAGTGTATGTGTGTGTGTGTAATTATATATTTGTAGATTTTCACAGGTACAGGTATGCAAATCTTGGTGTATTCGGGTATTTTCCCATGTAAGATTGAAAGTATCTTGGCGACTTTTTGACGAGGTCTCATTTGCCATCTTCAGGCTGGTGCCTTCAGCTTCGTGCTTGTGCGAGCAAAGCATGATCAGAGCTGCCGTCTTTCTATAAATATTGGTGGGATGTGGGCTGGCTTTGTTGCTGTAAGTGGGTTGGTTGGTTGTGTTGTTACATCTTGATTAGTTGATAGAGTTGATGTATAAAGATTAGTCAGCTGTTTCGTAACATCCTGTGTGGCTGAGGTACTAACTGTGTGCCCATTAGTCTTTTATGTTGTAACGACCTGGGTAATAGGCTGTGTGATGGTACCCTGAGCTCTAGTGTACTGATATCCTGAGTCCTGTGCTGCAACATCCTGGGAGGTTGGCTGCATTGTAACCTGAGCCTTTGCGTTGTAACCTCCTGAGTTCTGTGATGTAACATCCCGGGCTTTGGTTTGGCTCCGAGTTTGTGGTCTGGCCATGTGTTCATGGTGTGTGTCAGTTTGCTTTGTGTGAAGGGGGTGCAGCAGTTGGTGATGCTGTCATGGTTTGGCTTCTGGATGGTGGTTGCATTTCATCTGTGGGATGGGTTTGGGTTTAAGTCTGGTGAGGGTGATTGGTGGTGGTATCCTGTGTTGTTCTGGGTCCGGTGTCAGTTTTCGTGGCTGGGACTCGTTTGTTGACTAGGGCTAGTTTCCAGATGTCTGGTAGGTGGGAGGTATCATCACAATACCTTACCTTATACAGCTAAGGCGGGGGAGGGGGATCTTCGCATCCTGCTAAATTTAAGTGGGAATAACCAGTTTTGAAACTGGTTATTTTAAGTAATGAGCTCCATATTCTGTGAAGTTTCTTATCCAGAGAATTTATAGAAAATACATTTCTTTAAGCTTATGCCTTAATTCATAGACATTACATGTAATAAATAGGCAGGCTGTCACTTTGGGACCATCAGTGCCAAAGTTGGAAGCAAAATACAAAAGTTTAACAAATCTATCCATTCCTGATATGGCTCTTCTTGCTTTTCTAGTTTTTTACCTTGAAAAGTGCTAAAGTATCTGACTCAAAATCACTTCCTAATACATACCCACTAAAGGAACTACAAGCAATAGCTAAAGGTATCTTAATGTATTGTAGTCAATTATTTGGAAGCTAAGCAGATCAGGCCTGGCTCACACCAGGAGGTGGTATTCAGCCAGTTCTGGCAAACCGGTAGCGGAAATTTTGAGTAGTTCAGAGAACCGGTAAATATCACCGCTGGCTGGCTATGCTCCCATCTATTCACTGCCTCCCAAGTCCCAGCTGATCAGCATCCCAGCTGATCGGCTGGGTCTTCTTCTGTTGCCCTACACAGGGTAACGGAGCTGGAAAGCAGGTTAGTGGGGTGGGGAGGAAATTGGGAATTTGCATTATCCTTCCCTTGGAGTGGGGTGGAAATGGAGAATTTTACAGTATCCTTGTCCTGGAGTGGGATGGAAATGGAGGTTTTACAGTATCCTTCCCCTGCCACACCCGCCAAGCCACACCACACCCACAGAACTGGTAGTAAAAAAATTTGAATCCAACCAATGGTTCATACATGCATGAGAGCCTCCAAAAATATATGGGCTCCGGGCTAGACTGAGTAATGTTTTTTTAAAAAATGGAAAAAGCCGAGCAAATAACATCTATATTGCTGCCAAAAAAACCACCTGTATTCATGAAAGCACCAGTAGTTAAGTTTGATTTGAGGGAGACTTTACTATGCTACATATTCTCTTTAATAGGAAGCATGCCATCAAAATATTCACTTTATTTCTCAGGGGAATAACAAAACTACAACAAATTATTACATTAGTAAAGGAATTAGCAATCCAGTAGAATAAAATGTTAAATGAAGAATAAAATGTAAGTTAAACAGTGGCATGCAAAATATAGCTGTAATTAATATAGCAATAGCACTTAGATTTATATACCACTTCATAGTGTTTTTACAGCCCTCTCTAAGCAATTTACAGAGTCAGCGTATTTCGCCTAACAATCTGGGTCCTCATTTTACCCACCTTGGAAGGATGAAAGACTGAGTCAACCTTGAGCAGGTGAGATTTGAACTGCCAAACTGCAGCCAGCAGTCAGCTGAAGTAGTCTGCAGTACTGCACTCTAACCACTGCGCCACCTCAGCTATTTCAGAATGGAGATGATCAGATGAGCTTGATCTGGTGGGTTTCAAAGCTATTTGTAGCCATAGATTATTAATTGATTTAATATTTCTGAAACCTAGAACAATGAGGAGCAAATTGAGACATGATTCCAGAATGGTCTACAATAAAGGAAATGGTGCTTAGGAGGAAGAGAATTTTGGGCACTCAACATTTTTTTAAAATTAAGTAAATTAACTGAAGAAATATACTTACAATATTGATAAATATAATGATATGTCCCTTGCTTTTTCTTTTAAAAGAAAAAGCAAGGCAATTATACAGTATTGTAAGCAGAACAACTTTAAAAATGAATGTTTTGCTTAAAATATTATTATATTGCCTTAAACAATGACTAATATATGTTTGCAAACAAGACATAACCAAAATCCATTGCTGCATGTCAAATGTAGATTTCTTCTTCCAATGTTGCATTATTTCTTTAGCCTATCCAATGCCAAAATATGCATAACACATGAGACATTCCAAACATAAGGCTATGGCCAAGAAGAATATATGCATTTTAACATATGACACATAATATAATATATGTACAATATTATACACAGCTGAGAATCATTAAATAATGGGATGATATAAATGGATAAATGAATATATTTTGACATATAGAGATTGAGCCAGTCAGCCAATCATATTAACATTCTATTGATTTCAGTCCAAACTGGGAATATCAAGGTAAATTCAAGTCAAGTAAGTTAATCTCCCAGCTCCTGATCTGCATCTCTAGTGAGGTGATTGCAATGAACTCTTATTAAATATTCTCTGACATAGCCAATATACATGAAAAAAACACTTTGTTAACCTCCTTTAATTTTTCACATTATTTAAAGCAATTCTTCACTGATTTAGCAGAAAAGGAACTCTCAACGCATTATTTCAGAGTTCACATTGCTAATTAGTACCTATTTCATTTAAATTCCTATAAAAAGGAATAATGGTTTTGGCTTATTATAGTCTGTATTGATTCCTCCATAATCTCTACAATTTCAGTATTTTACAAGTAGGACTAGTAACAGTGACTTTGCCATTGTAATATGTCTTTACACCTTATATTTGGAAAGGTTTCCTTTAATTTATCTGCTTCTTCCTTGTGTGAGATACTCTTGCCCATTGAACAAGAGATAATCTTTAAAAAAGTGGCAACTCTTTCTTGGATTTACCAACATCTTGTCAAACTGGAAATATATAGATTTTCTTAGTATTGTTGAGGGTATGGGAAAGAAATTATTGTGAAGCATTTCAGATGACTCTCTTTAAATTGGATTAAAGTGGAATAAATGATCAACCAAATAGATAAAGGTGGTTCAATTTAAAAAGAAAAAGTAATGCACGTTGGTGCAAAAAACACTAGCTTTCAGTAATGAAATGAAATGTTCTGTCACTCACCAGGAAAAAAGATACTGAGATTATAACTGATAGTTCAGTGAAAATGTTGATTCAATATGAAGCAACTACCAAAAATGCCTTGTTAGAGATCCCTTAGAAAAAGGTTGAAAATGAAACCATTTGTCTGAAATGGTATAGGGCCGTGATGGTGAACCTGTCTGCATAGAGCCCTCTCTGCAGACATTTGAGCCTTCGCCCGAGCTCAGCTCCACCACCCTTGTGCATGCACCTTCACTGGCAGCTGGTTTTTGGATCTCTGTTGCACATGCGGGGGGTGGGGGAGCATGGGGGTCATGTGCGTATGCGGGGGTGAGGGCACTTGCATATATGCATAGGGGTGGGGAGTGCAGGAGTCACACACAAACATGTAGGGGGTGGAGCGCACATGGGGGGTTGCACGCATATGCGTGGGGGGCATGTGGAAGGGCACCTGGGGGGACATATATCTTGCATTATGAGTGATCATAAATCATAAAATTGAGCATGACTCACTTAACAACTGTCTTGTTTAGCAACGGCACTTCTGGTCCCAACTGTGATTATGAGTCAGGGACTACCTGTAATAATCCCATAACAGCGGAGGAATCATGAAAGATAACATTTTGAAACTAACAGTATCATAAGCAGTAGGGAACACTGCCTTCAGGACATAGATTATAGCCCTTCACCTTTTGGATTGTCTTAAAACCAAAAACTATGTTCAGTCTAATGAACTAAGCCCCATTGAATTTATAACAAAACTTCCTTGATGTATCCATAGAAGTTTGTCGAAGGTCATTTATCATGCTTTGACTCTGATATTTTAGGATTATTTCCCGATGAATAAATTCAAGAAGACCTAATTATGAGCTGTCATGTCCAGATGTCATTACAATTTTATGTATACTTGACATGGGTTTTTCTTTAATGAAATAAAAAAACACATGAAAATATTGAAAGCACCAGGCAACCTGGTTACCTATAATTACATGATCAAAGTGAGAGCCCTACCACTAAAATTAAGCCCCCACCCCTAAATCTTCAAATCCATGAGTTATTTTCAATTTCAATTTTATTTTGCAGATAATGTTCAGATATATTTTCACTTCTCTATAGCCCTAAATTGTTCAAGAGCAACATTACTCCTATTAGATTTAGATCAAGTTTCATTTTATTTATTTTTCCTTTAGATTCTTTTATGACACTGAATTTAAAGAAATTTAGTTTATATTATCAGGCATTTTTAAAAATTAGATTGCTATGGAATTTGCTCCTTAACTATTTAAAACCAATCAAAATTTCAAAGCTTAGCCACATTCATTTTAAATCAAATTATTCACTGTGCATACATCCACAGTGAAAATTTCCCTCACAACAGAACTCATTTAAATATCTCCACAGATATCCTCTCAATAAGGACTAGCCTTAGTGCACTCACTTTCTGCATATAATATATATTTAGTAATCTCACCAAATTCAGTTCTTGGGAGGGGGTATTTCTTTATGTAATATATGTATGAAAGTATAAAATTAGAAAGTAATAACTTGCTTGTAGATAGCTTGCTATCCTCCTTCCAAAAATAATGGCCTCAGATATAGCCAGAAAATGGTTTTAGTT
Organism: Thamnophis sirtalis; assembly: GCF_051295495.1. NCBI lineage: Eukaryota > Metazoa > Chordata > Lepidosauria > Squamata > Natricidae > Thamnophis > Thamnophis sirtalis. Next base: position 29,310,318 of record NW_028261392.1, read on the forward strand.
CCTCATCACATTTCACCTGGAAGTAAATATCAATTGAGTAAAATCAACTGTGTGTTCCCAATGCCTACAGGTGTTCAAAACATTAGTTAAAATCATATAGATGAATGTGGAAAAACATATATTTGCAAATATGAGTATGCCAAAAATAGGATAATGATTGATTGTGGATCCCTGGGAATGAGTCCACGTGGAATTTACCGTGTGATGAGGATATGGACACAGGTTGATTTGGATTTCTAGTCTTACCAAAATAGAACATTTACCTTCAACAATATTCTTGAAAGATTCATCTCCATATCTCTCAAATAAATATTATATTAAGATGGGGCCACTGTAACCTACTTTAATCTTAAAAATTGCTTCTATGCTTATTTTTAAATTGCTTTTCAGGATTTGTTCTGCTTTTGGGTCTCAAGAAATATTCAGTGTTTCCTTGGAAGTAACCCCCACTGTTTTAAATGGACTTACTCCATGCATGTTAGAATGCAGTCTCTGGAAATGTCATGGTTAATCTTGTCTGTCTAAATGGAGGTTAAATGTTTTGCCATTAGGGCATTGCTTTCCTCATCAATGAAAGTAGTTGTCTACATTCTGGAGGTTTAAAAAAATACACAATGAATTCCTTAAGATCCCTGCCACTTCCACCATTTATCTAAAAAGTGGCAAGGCATTTATGAAATCAGTTTCCCCACCAAGAGATAATATTCAGAATAATTTCAGTTGCATTTCATTTCCCAAGTTTTCTAGTCTTTTGAACATGGCAATATATTCTGGACATAATTGACTCAAAACTATGCATTTCCAATCATGTTTTCTGATCTTTTAAAAAGGGGGATGGCACATATTAGAATTCCTTTAATCTAGATCAATACTTTTCCTACCAGTTTACCAGCTAAACCACAAGGATTAAAAAGACTCATTTTTAAAATTCATACACAAATGTATGCACATGCTTAGAGGTTCAAAATGCACACATTTAAAAACCATGCTGAGGAACTAGAAAATGCTAGAATGGCAAAAACAATGCTAAGAAGTCAAACTGATGCCATTTTTTAAAAAGTTAGGGATGGGAAAATATGTGGCTCTTGTTTGTTCCTCCTGACAGCTATGCAAATATCTCAAGAAACAAGAAATGCACAGTATAATTCTAATGTTAAATTCAATTTGTAGTTCCTACTGTAGATATTCCAATAAAATCATGTAATAGCCTTCTCTATTCACCCTTTCATTATTCTGAGTTTTTTAAAAAGAACATGGGTGCAGATTTAGCCAGAGCAGTTCTCAGGTGAAATAAAAATTACTCTGGATCAGTGATAAATTGACAAAATTCCCTACCATTTCTGCCTGTATTTTTAGTGTTAACTTTCTTCCTCATCCTTCCCCAATAAAAGAAGAAATAAAAAGTTATGCCCCGTATGGTATTAAACTTTGCAGTTGCAAAAGAATAGATGCATGTACCTCTGCTTAAATTGATCCTACTTCTCCTCTTTTGCTGCTCCTGTAAGCAGTTGGTTTTCATGTCATGTTTGAACCGTTATCCCAAAGCATCCCCACATACATCATTCTTGTATTATTTTGAGCACAATGAAATGCTCAAGGTGTTGGCACATGGGTGAGCAGAAAATCCAAGGAGCACTCTCTCCTTCTGATCCCTATAGGAACAACGAAAACAAAAAGAGCAGTCAAAAGCTTGCTAATGGACAATCCTACCAAATGCCTAACTGGCAGACGAGCCATGCTTCCATCGAAAGCATCGCCTTTATTGGACGAGGGCAGTCAATTTTAAAATTTTTACCAGACTGAGATATTCGGTGATTTTTTTTTCTCTCTTGTAAGATCATCGTAAGAAAACTAGGTCTTGAACCCAGGACCTTTTACCCTCCTCTTCCCACCGCTCCACGCCCACACCATGCATCTTGAAGCCCCTTTAATGCGTGCTGCCCTTGGACGATCTTTCCCTGTCTCCCCCTCCCCGAATATTTCTCTGGTAAGCTACGGACTTTTGTTTTGAGCACACACGCACTCTCCAGTACTGTTCTCTTATTTCCCTGTCTGAAATGTGAGAAGGAGGTGCTATAATTTGGAGGTTAGGTTGCTAAAGACGCAGCTTTTCAATAACAAACACGGCCAAGCAGAGATGGTCAGGGTGCTTCTTTTGTGTACAGTTTACACACTGGCACCTTTTAAAAAAAAAAAAATGCCTGAGCTCAAACTCAATTTCACAACCCACGTTTGTGTGAAATGCAGGTTTGACATCTGTTTGCCAGAATGTTTTGCACTTAGCCTAACACCCACTATTAAGTGACAAAAATTGTGGCAGGTTGTCAAAGCCAGCTGACTGACAGGTGCTCCGCTTAACAAAAAGAGAGACAGCCGCGGGGGTGGAGGTGGGGAAGAGGGACACCATTCAACTACTTGCAAAGCTGAGAAGCTCGCTCCAGCGCCGATTCCCTGTTCAGTATTTCCCTGTTTAAGTGGGAACATGTAAATGGCAGGCTTGGAATTGCGGCACCCGATTCATTTGGTGAATTGCAAACAGAAACAAGATTGGAGGCGATTTCCAAAGCAAATGGGGCTGCAGACCGAAATTCGGTTGTAGCAGGAACCAAATCTTGATAGTGGGGTCTACTTCCCAAGTGTAGGTTTGACTGGGATGAAGAGGAGTTTAAATAATCCCCTTCGTCTGAAGTGCCGGTGAAGGTGTATCACGCGGTCCCATAAATCCAGAACTTCCCCCAAGATTCCTGCGCCGAATTTTTGCAATCAAAAATTGGCCTTAATGACGGTTTTTTTAAAGTGTTTTGAATCAGAATGTCTTTTTCCCTTTTTCGTTTTGAGAGATTTTTTTTAGCTTTTGACATATAAAAAAAATCTATTCAGATGACTGCAGCTTTGGATCCAAAAGAAAGAGAAGGAAAAAGAGAAGGTGAGGGAGAAGGAGTGTGTATGTGTGTGTATATATATATATTCCTTCTCCCTCACCTCCTTGTGTGTGTATATATATATACACAAATATATAGATCGCAGCTACTCCCAAGTGCCCACCTTGGTTTAAAAAAAAAGAGTGCGGGGGAAACGTTGTAGCTCGGGATTTCGGAAGGCTTGCTATAGGGGAGAGCGCCAAACAGCAGCGGCTTCCACTAGAAATTTTGCTGGCGACGGCGGAAGAAATCAGCTCCCATCCGAACTTCCCCGACGCCGCCTCCCCGCGGAGATGGAGGAGCCTCTGCTGCGCCGCCGCTCGGGATGGCTCGCAACAGCGGCCGTGCCCTCTTCTATTGAACCCTACCCCACCCCCGTTGCCAGTTCAAAGTAGCCCTTCATCAAGCGCGGAATAACCCGAGGGGGGTCGCTTTGCCCCACCAGGCTCTGGGTTCAGGCAGGGGCCGTTCCCGGAGTCGTGCTCGTGCCCATCCAGGAATACTGTTAGACCCCTAGAGTTCCTTATTGCTTCCCTCCCGGGGCCACGCTTCCCGCAATAGGCGTAGGTTCGACGGAGCCCCGGCAGACCCTCCTTCCTCCAGCAGGAAGTTGCTGGATGCTAGGAAGAAGCCGGCGAAGTGCGGCAGAGCACGCCCTCTTCTCGAAGAAGGGAAGCTGGGGACCCTCTGCAGGACTTTGGCGACGCCAAAGTATTGGGGGGGGGAGGCGGAGAAAGGAGTGTAGAGAGGGATCCTAACTTGCCAGCCCGAACAAAATATAATAGGAGCAACCAGGGAGGTAAAGGAAATCCCACAGGGGGGGGGGCGTCCCAAGAAGGTACCCCAGAGAAAAAGACGGGAGACCCACCAAGGAAAAACGGGGGAGGGGGCGAGGATAGGGCTGAGTTCCCCTTTCTTCCTTCAAGCGGCGTGGTCCCATCTGCTTCCCAACCAACTGCTCGGTCCTATTCGCCGAGACTGAAGGAGAAGGGGGGGGGGGGGAGACCAAGAGTGGAAGTGGCTATTTATTAGACTCCTTGTTTGGTATTGTTCAGTGACATACAAAAGCGCTTCATTATATTCCAGAATTGGAGGGGGGGAGTAGGAGGGAGGGAAGCCCTGCTCAGTCGCTGTTGTAGCCTTTGTTTTGTTGTTTTTCCAAGAGAGAAACAATAACTTGAAATTGTCTAGAAAGTCTTTCTCCTTTTTAAAAAAAATCAATAATAAATTTCATTTCCGAGCTTCTCTCTCTTTCTCCCCCCCCCCCCCCGCAGCGCGAGAATATGTGAGAGGGAGAGAAAGTGAAAGGGGGAGAGAGAAAGCGAGCGGGAGAGGGTGTGTGGACGAGGGTGTGCGCCGCTGCCCGGGCACTCTCGCTCTTGGCACTATGGTGGCGCAGCCAGCCGCTGGCTGGGCGAGTGGAGAGCGTGGCTGGGCAGAGGTACACCCGGCTAGGCGAGGGGGAAGGTGGCCGAGGCAGCCGGCCTGCCCTGCCGGAGAGGCTGCGCTCCGGAAGGCTGCGGTGCGGGAAGCGGAGGAAACGGGAACTGTAAGTGGGCCGCGAACTTTTGAAGAGGGCGGGTGGGTGGGTCACTCTGGGGGTGGGGGGGGAGGGACAGGCACCACAAGGAGTTTGCAAAGGGAGGCGGGCTTCCAACTTTCCACAAGTGGAAAGAAAGACCTTTTCCTAAAGACCGCCGCATCGATTGGGATGCCTGTGGAGAAGTGTGACGAAGACGAGAGGAGGGGGTCTTCCCCTTTTTTATGATAGGGTTTTCCTTTGTATTCTTCCCTTTTTTTTTTAGGCTGACCCTCCCTCCCTCCTTATCCCCAAAGGCAGCGCCACTTCCCCATTTCCCCGCTCAGCAGGACAATGAGGAACCGGGCGGCAGCTCCTCCAGTCCCGCTCCTCTGTTTCATCCCCACCGCGCATTCTCTCCTCCCGCAGCAGAGGGAAGAAGGCGAAGGGGGCAGAGAGGCCAGCATCTTCCTGGTTAAGGGTTTTTTGTGGTTTCTCCATTAAGAATGCGCAGCGTTGGCGGGAGCGTCCCCGGAGCTGGTACTTTTTTTTTTTTTTTTTGCTAGAAACAAATCCCATGCAAGGAAACGCAGAGGAAGACGCTTAGCACGGCCACCGGTTTCGATCCGAGACAGCCCCGGCCTAGTAGCACCGGGCCCCCGAAACTCCGTACCTGCCTCTTCGCGGGGGGGGGGCTGATAAGATTCTGGGACCGATGAGGAAGGCTGCCTGGGGGCCGGTTTCCCCGGGCGTACAAGACGGCCTTGGCCACGGGGGAGAAAGGGTCAACGTTCTCTCTCTCCCCCTCCTGCTAAATCACAGCCAGGGAATCGCTGGCTCCGAGCTAAAGCCAGGTGAGCTTAGCTTTCCAATTGAGCGGAGCGCATCGCTCCAGCTTTCTGGGACTGCTCCGGCGACGCGACCTGACTCTTTCCCCCCACCCCCGTGTCTCCTCTTCCTCATTTCCCGGCGAGAAGAGGACGCGGGAAGGCTGTTTCGAGCATGGCGAAGGTGCCGGGCTTGGAGCTGGCCCCCTTTCCATTCCGGACGCAAGTCGGCTCACATCCCTGGGCAGAAGAAGCGAGCCAGTTCGTAAACTCGCTACAAGGGCCTGGGTTTCCAGGAAAGCTTGGGAGAAAGCGGGAACCCTCTTTGTTTCAGGGGCAAAAGGCGGGTCTTGTGTTGTTGAGGAAAGACTGCAAAAGGGAGTAAATAGAAGAGAGCCATTTAAGACGCGTCTGCTCTAAGGCGAAACAAAGCAAGCGGTATCAAACGGGGCAGAATAACCCGTTTTTCTGTGGCGTTGAAAGGAAGCCAGATCTCTTGACTCTTCCACAAGATTTCTCTTTCTAGCTACATAAAGTCCTTCACAAAATAAAAGAAAGAAAAAGAAACAGGCAGGCGGGGAGAGGAAGGAAGGGAGGGAGGGAGGGAGGGAGGGAGGGAGGGAGGAAGGAAGGAAGGAAGGAAGGAAGGAAGGAAGGAAGGAAGGAAGGAAGGAAGGAAGGAAGGAAGGAAGGAAGGAAGGAGGACATGTTGGAATTCACACAGTTGAACTTTAAAATGTTAACGATTCAATACACCACGTTAGCAAACAACCAATAAAACATTGTGTATGTGTGCATATATATTCAGTTGCCTGCACACTTTTGGGGACATAGGGATAGTGGACACCAAAGTAAACATTCCAGTAGATTGCAACTCTCTGGTCTAAATTTCTTAGAAAGGCAAACTGGATTGGGCCTATAGTCTGACCTCAGTCTCAGATGTTTTAGGATCTGCCCCCTCAAAAATTGGGTGAAAGATAGGACAGGAGCCTTGCTTCACATTAAAAATGCTTTCCTTCTTTTAACAGTGAAGTGGCTGGGATCCAGACCACAGAGCCACTTCAGGTGTTAAGAACAAGGAATCCCAGGACAAAACCAGCAGAAATAATTTGAGTAGACAGACGATTTCTCTGCCCGCTCAAGTATACTTGGAAAATATGCACAGAACAAGGAGGAGTGGGAGAAGAGGCACAGAATCACACAAATACAAGTACTCCATTTCTCCCGCCCTCCCACTTCCTTTTCTTTCAAAAGCCTAGAAACCTTTTACAAGCTCCAAATACAGTTTTGCAAAAAGAAGCCAGTAGGGATAAATGGATATGACTCCTCTGTGCAGGTCCCAATTAAATATTGCATTAATATCTTATTTCATTCCTTATTTAAAGGCATAAAGTGGCAGCCACCTGGGTTCAAGTAGTATAGAAGCAGAAGGTGCTAACCCTGTTATAAATAAGTTTAGGAAGAAGTAGTGATTCCTGAGGTAGGTAGCACACTGAGTGGTGAAATGCAGAGAGGAAACTACACTGTTCTTAAATAGGATTGTAGAAGTAAGGAAAGACATGTAGCTACCTACATAATTTTTCCTGTATGCTTTTAAAAGTTGTTTACCTGTTATTTTATGGAAAATATAAAGGATTCTGAACTCAGCCTTGTTGCCACAGTTTTTATGTTCCCTCCTGGAATACAGGATATTGGCTCCTGTGCTAAGCAGAGAAATGGACATGGTTGTCTATGGGATTCCTTCCAACACTAGGATTCTATGATTCTAAAGGTCCAGAAACAATGCCTAAATCTTGGAGAGACATTTCCTTAAGGTGCCTGAAGAAAGAAATAACTTCAGATTGGGCCCAGACCCCTTCCTCCTCCCACACCCTTTCAAACTATTTGGAGGGGAGGGAAGAAACCAAATGGCATGAATGACAAACTTTGTCAACTCATTGGTGTCCACTAAATGCTTGGACTTCAGCTCCTATGGCTTCATAACGAACGATCAAGAATTGCTGGAGTTGCTGTCCAATACTTATGAAACGACATAAGTTTGCCTTCTTGGAAGTTAGGAATGTTGTTCCAAATAAAGTTCTTACAATCTTATTAAAACCATTGACATGGCAATAGTCATATCATTAACAGCAATACCTTACCTAATAAATATCCAACCTAGCCCAGGAAGAGGAACATTCACACCCAGCTTTAAAAAAAAAAGATTTTGGGGAACTGGACCCCACCTGTAGAGGAAGAGATTAATAAAGCATTAGATGGAACGAAGGAACGTGCCTGTTAATCGTTCCTTAAATGCGCAGAAACTCCATCTGCAGGTTTATTTAGATGTCTTGCCTTGTTGCCTGTTTCCCCAACAGCAGCTATAGGATGAGGCTGCCCAGCTCTAAATTGTGTCAAAGTGATGTTTTAATCTCATAGAAAAGTATATGAAAAAACAAGATGTAATTTATGGGAGATGCTCCGATGAAAAGAGAGATTGGAGTGGATGATCCTGCGCTCTCTCGTGAACCTCGTGTCACGGCTATATTGAAGCCTGGGTAGTTAATCTAATTTGCAATAACAGGGGAAGCTCTGAAGCGGGGACGCGGCGGGCGGGCGAACAGGGGGCTGAAGGAGAAAAAGAGTAACGGGGGGTTAGCTCACTTCTTCCCTTCTGTTGATGTTCCGCTTATCAAATGCCCTCTGACTCATCTCAGGGGTGTCTTTTTATTTGGGAGGTTAGAGAAGAGCGTTTAGATTGCTTCTAACACCACGCGCCACTCCTCTCACTTGCCCTGGCCTTGGCTTCCAAAGCGACTCTCTTAATTCAGTTTCATTCCAGTGTAAACTATTTGCGTTAATCAAAGCAAAGCATATATACTTACATTCAGCTTCCTAAACCTACCTAACCCAGCATTTCATCCCTTCAGTATTTGTGTTTTCCAACCTCACCTCTTGAAATAAACCGCAGCAATGAGAAATCTCCCGGAGGTTACAGGGGGGGGGGGTATTATTCGCCTCCAAATGCCTTTAAGTTGCGTTGCATTTTCCTGGTCAGAACTGAGCAACCCTCACCCATTCACCTCACCCGCTCAATATGGAAGGGGAAACGAGCAAGCCGCCTTGGGGAACCGCGGTGGATTTGTTTTTTGTTTAAAAAAATAACAGCCTTTCTGGTGATTTCGTCTTATACGCGTATTCCTTGAGCAACACAAAAGACGCAAAAATTACAACTCTTGAGTAATGCCTTTTTAAAGGTGCATTCAGACTGTTAATTACAGGGGTTCGTGTCAATGGAACTTTATCAATGAGCCGTTTGATTCTGCTATAATTACCGACCAAATAAGACAAGGATGGATCACAATAAAGAATATTCCTTTCACAAAACAATATTGTGCAGGGAGCCTCGTTAAGGCATAATGCAAACAAACAGTTTATAAAAACGCTCCTCCTGACAAAGCAAGGACTCGGGGCAGCTTCCAGCCTTCCTAGGGGAGCCGACTTCCCAACGCCCACGAGAAGCTTCGAATCCAGGACCAATTCCTGCAAGAAAAGCCCACCTGAGCCCCCACAATTCCCTTTAAGGCTTCCACGAGCGGGTCAGGGCGAGTGCGCTTAACTCCGCGCAGGAATGCGCCTCTCGAATAGGCGCATCCAAAGCGCATCTTCAGCAGGGCTTCCGTGGAGCGCCTGTGTTCCCAAGGGAAAAGGGGGGCAGGGGGAGGGAGATACAAGGAGAGCCAGCCGCTCTGTCCAAAGGGAATCGCAAATAGATTTTATCTGGTAGGTGCGGCAGGCTTGCCTGCCCTACATATATTTGGCTCCCGATTGGAACATCTGGGGATGTTATGTATAATAGGGCAGAACGCATTACGCTGGAGAAATAAGTATTCCAACGAGTAAGCAGGATTTATTTCTGGAAAACTGTCAGCCGATTAGCGGGCTCCTCTACAACTATTCTCTCATTAATTCTGCATCAGTCCAGCCCAAGTCTTTATAATTTTAATAATTGGTTTACCGTCAGCCATGGACACTCCCCTTATCTGGTTTTGTCTGATAAAATAGATGAGTGTCAAGAACGTGGTCTCCAAGAAGAGAAAACCGATCCCGTACTTAACAGTAGGGACGGTACGTTATAATAGCGTTAATCCGTTTTCTTTCCCTTACCCGTCCCCACTTTTTCCATTCCTTATTTCTTTCGAGATATGTGTGTGTGTATACATGTATGTATATATACACACACAATATTCTCTTCCCCCACCCCCTCTCTGTGTTGGTCTTAGCCGTTTTCTTTTCGCTTTGCTTTCCATCTTTAAAAAAAAGGACGAAAGAAAATGAAGCGTTTTCCTTGATGCCTTTTTTGGTGGATCAGGTTGGGAAAGTCTCTCTCAAGTCAGCTGCGAGACACAATCCCTCAACTATTTTTGGGGGAATAAGGAAACAGGCCGATGGGTAACACGTTTTCAGGGCTCGACAGGTAACCTGGATGGATTCCCAGGACAACAGGAGAAAAACCAGGCTAACTTTCAGGGACCTTAGGAGCCCTGAGCCGGTTGTGGAGTAGACTGGTTAGAGCGAAACCAGACTTTTCTTTCTTTTACTGTACTGCTTTAGTGTGTGCGCCCCCCCCCAAAAAAAAAGAGCGGCCGGGAGAAACCGTAAGATGGTGTGGTGTGGAGTGGGTGGGTGGAGAAGTTGAGAACGAAAGCACTTTGTGAGTGAAGTTTTAGTTCTTTTCTCTGGCGGGTCTTCCCCTTACCCCGCCCCACTCTTTCATTCATAAACCTGGTGGTAACTCTTAGACGCGTTTTGAATATTATTGGCGTCTCTTCCCTCAACTGCTCCCTCCGTTCCGTTAACCCAATTACAGAATTCATCAAGAACTGTGTTGAATTATCTCTTTTCCATACAGTATCAGCATTAGCCTAATTAAAAGCTATAATGTCTGATATAATGATTAAATCGTTAGCTCTGCTGTAGGGAAGCAATATTTTGTTTTCCCTTCAATTAGAAGCTGATTGAGGTTTTTCAGAACAGGTCAGCTGTGAAATTTGAATTATATGTGTGAGCACTGTTCACAGGGGTGAGCCCCCACTCGGAAGCTCCAGAGATTCTCCAAACGCTTTCAAGCCAGTGAGCTGAAAATCGCAACACACACACATGCACGGGTGCGCACTCATTCACTCAGACAACTCACAGTGCCGCGGGGTGGAGTAGAGGTTAGGATCTCTGGAGGAACTGCGGGAAGAATCGGGCTGGGTTGGTGGAGGAGGAAAAAACGGCTTTTGCCGTCTAAATAGATTCGCAAATCCCAAATCGGCCAATGCCCCCCCCCCAATTCAGAGAATGAAAGAAGCGGCGAGGCTGGCCCGGTTTCAGACTGAGTCCTCCGTGCCCGTCTCCATCCACCGACCTTCCCTAAATATTTTAGAGGAACGCTTTTCCTTTCGGATAGTACATTGGGATGTCTTCGCGCAAAAAAGGAAAGGGCGGGTCAGTGGGGGAAGATGGTCCCCTAGTGAAAAGGACGCGGGAAACTCGGGGAAGTCAGAACAGCAGAGGGGAGGCAAGGACCGGGATGGGGGATGCTGCGGGAGCAGGTCGCCCAATTGCATGTCCTCGGGCTATTCCCGGCTCCAGGAATCCCGAACTGAAGAGCAGCCACCAGACGGCGATCGCCCTCTGCGCTGGGGAGACCCTCGACGCACCGCACTGGCAGAAGCTTGGGGTCGGTCGGATATTCCGAGGGGGTCTCCCGCTCCCTTGCCCTCGACTCGCCTTTTCCTGGTGGGAAACTTGCGGGGATATGCCAGAATCAGCAGAAGCGGCTTCATTGGTGTTTCAGTGAAGAGTTGGGTAGAGTAGGGGAGCAGCACAGGTTCCAGAGGAAGGGAGGGAGGAAGGGAGGGATTGCCGTCCCCATTTGGTGAAGTTGAAGGCAATTTTGTTGGGATGGCTGTGAAGCTTCCTTTCTGAATTCCACTCCTTTTGTTCTCTGGTTTGCACAGAACAAAAGTTTTAGTATAGAGTCCAAGTTTGCTTTCTCGAATGCTACCTGTTCCTTATTGTGGCTTTGCCCCTTCCTTCTGGGCAAAGAGAGTTTGCTGCCCCTTGTTATGTACAGTAGCAGATTCTCCTTGAACAGCACTTCTTGTGTGTGGCTGCAGGTGGAAGTTTCTAAAACCTTCTGACTCTCTGCAGGAAAATGTGTGGAGTTCTTTGACCCACTGACAAGGCAAGAGAGAAAGTGTCCTGATTTTTCCAACTCATTTTGTGGACATAATACCAGCCCCTGGATCTTCACAGCAAAACAATTTCTAGCTTGTCTTGTGACAAACTGTAACCCATTACTTCATCAACAGTTTCAGAGAGGCCTCTATCCAGTTACCCATGGAGAACAATCTCGAATTTGGTGACCTGGCTGAATTGATGACTCAGGGGGGCATTCCCTATTCCCAACCCCCTCCCGCTTCTCAGAGGCAGATCCTAGAGTCTGCTTCTCTTTGGGACCTGGGATAGATATCCTCTCTCCTCCTTCCGCCTATTTGAAAAGAGTAGTTTTCTGCCAGTTATTCACTGTTTCTATTGTAGCCACAAACAGAAAATTACTTTAAATATTTATTTTGCAACAGTAAGGGTTTCATGGATTTGAGGTACCTTGGGGGACTGCAATTTATGGGGGGTTTGTTTTCCTTATCACCTTTTATAATAATTAGAAGAATAAACACACAAGCTTATGAACTCACCAGTAACTTGTTTCAGCACTCATTTAGGCCCTTTCATTACCATTTTTCTAATCAAAAGGGTTTTTTGAAGGGAGGATAAGAAGGTAGTCCCTCTGAAGAAAAGCAATTCCTGAACTTTTTTTGTATGCATCAAAATCTCTAAAGAAACATACAGGATTTACAGACCTTTCCACTTAGCAACATCTGTGGCCTGGCCAGATCCTAAACTTCCTGGCTTAATCTCACTTTGAGACATATCCACATAGGATCAACTCAGCACCAGAGTAATACAGATGTGTTTTCCCCCCTCCAGAACTGTTGTGTTGTTTCTTAGCTAGAGATAAAAACTGGAGAATACTGGAGCCTCAAGATATGTCTTTCCCCACTTTGTCCGGTGAAGGCATCTTGGCACCAAGCACCACCATGCTTACCATTGACAAGAAGAACAGCTGTCATTCACCTGTCACTTAGCAACAACACATATCTGCAGGTGTAGATTGTTTATACAGGCTTAGTCTCACTTTAGCATAGCATTAAAGCATGCTCACCCACCATCAGTTCAGAATATTACAACATTATATTTATAATAATTTCAAAGATTGAACTGAGTTTTCCCACTTAAAACTGAACCATACATACTGGAGAGGTGTTAAATAAATTCCACAATCAAGACAAAAAAATGATATAGCAATGGATTTTCATATTGCACAACTAAACAGCACAGCTCAAGTTTATGGACATCCACTCAAGAATAAACCTTACATGGTTTCATACAGTTTTTCAAAATAAGTGCTCACAAAATTGCCTCTTTAAATGAATCAGGATAAACCTCTATATTGTCCTCTAGGATTGTTTAATAACTGAGAACATGTAGCAATTTCACATTTTACAAAATGGAAAGAAATTCAATTGTTTGTTCATTTATTTTCTTATTTACCTACTGGAGCTTATAAGCCACACCAATCCAATAAGACTCAGCGCATGAACAGTATAAGTAACTCTTTGTGTTAAATAAACTGGGATTTCCAAAGTAATATGTCTAAGATCTGGAGGTTCAGTTCAATGCATTCATTCCCCCCCTCTCTCTCTTTCTCTCTCTTTCTCTCTCTCCCTCTCTCCCTCCCTCCTTTCCCTCTACCATCCTCTCTTTCTTTCTCTCTTCCTGCCTCCCTATCTTCAGAATAAGATAAATAGTGTCTTTTACAGCTTATTTTTTATATTTTCAGTTTTAATATTCCACACTGAATAATTGGAATAATTATTCCACACTGAGTGCTAAGCTCTTTCACCTATCAAGTGAGGATCCAGAATGAATGAATATTTAGGTTAGTCCTTAGACCTTCTGAAATGGTGACTGTCCATCCTGGCTGACAATGGTAAAGGTTGAAATTTGACAATTTGAAAGACATTAGGTGTGGGGAGATTATTTAGTTTGGTTTTAGTGCTAACTGCCATGATTGTTCCAACCTGCCTTTAGATCCTATTCTAAATATTTTATGATCATCCTACCTTGGACTTCTGGAAGCTGTACAAATCTGGAAGATATCAGGTCAGGGTAATCTGCCTCCCTACAGAATGCTCTTTTCCAATGAGATAGTTTCCACAGCAGCAAATAGAGAAACTTCATGGTTCTTCAGAGGTCTTTCATCTGGTGCAAAAGACAATTGCCCAGGAAATATATCCTATTTTCTATTTGTGTTCAGCCTTCCAAGGTGGAAATAATGTAACAAACATTATATGAGGCTGTGTACATTAAGAAAAGAACGGCACCATAGAAATATTGTAGAAGTAAATGGATGGATTGGGCACTGAATGGAAAACCCCTGAGGGTATGAAATGACAGATTCTGAGGAAAGCCACCTTCTGCTAGGGGGATATGTATGTTTCACGATATGAAAATTCCTAGCACTGCATATATTGCTCAAAGATGGAACCATGTATTTAGGTATATAAAGCAATATATTGGTACTATTGATTTAGTTACAATTATAAATTCACTTGAAAACCGTTAAATATACTTATATCTTGTTGCATCAACCATAATCATAATAATTTCCAGTTGTATTTTAATCAGAATACTAACAGATGAGTTATCAATTTAATGGGGTGAAAAAGTTGAAAACAGCAACTTTTTGAAAGTAATGGAATGCAAAAGGAATTATCCGACACTCTATAGTTATACTTTGTTATTGCATAACTACTTAGTATTCATTTAGACTGACTGTGCCAAAAGTTCTCAAAAGTCGATAATTGAAGAAAAAAATGGAAAATATTTTCAGGTAGCAAATGGCCAGTGAGATGCAAACACACAAATACAACTTTCATACCTATTGAAGTAAAATCCTAATAGTGCCATCTTATAATAGCACACCTTGTTTAGATTGTAGGCCTGGAGGGTTAGAGCTGAGTCTCTCGAAGCCATAACATTTTTGATAAACTATTTCATTAACTGCAGAGATTGGAATGACTGTAAACTATAACAGGCGTTACAAGAACGTGCATGCTATCTTGGGGAGTATATCTCTGAATACTGAGTTAGATTATGAGTGCTAGTTTTCTATTATTAAAAATGCTTCTTCTTGAACAAGTGTTCCTATAAACTTGTTTTTTCTACTGCCTCTCTTTGGTTCCTGTTCCCTATGAACAAAAGAGAGGCAGTAGAACAACACAATTTTAACATGATCATCCAGGAAGAAAAAATCCGTTACTGCAATCAAGATATGAATCAGAGAAAGAGTTTATTTAGGACTTCAACTTAATTTATTTGGGCAATTAAATGATTCAAGACTTACTACCAATAAAACATACAAAGGACCTCTCTGTGTTTATTCTTAAAGTTAACTATCAGATTTCAAACAGAGTTAAAAAAATAGTTTTAACTAGTTTACCTGATAATTATTTATAGCACCATTACACACCTCTTATTCATAATGTTCATAAAAGATTGTGCAGCACATATTTAGTTGGCAGTGCCCTTCTCATCACTTCCAATAATCAGGTTCAATGAGCCCTTCCATACAACATGGGTCTGCTCCTTTAAGTTGTCCCACAGGGCTAATCTAAAAGTTTACTTTATCTTTCCCAGCACCTTTTTTAGGAGTAGCCGGCGTGCGCGCGCGCACGCACACGCACACACAGACACAGACACACACACACACACAGACACACACACACAGCCATAAGAAAGGAATGGATAAAAAGAGAAAAAGAACCTTTCTGAGATTAGATACAAACTCCAGTTTGGGAGCAAAATTATATTTGCAGGTTGCAAACTTTCCACCCGTCCACTTGTGAACGCTATCCTTTCCCCGCTGAGATGCGCGCTGCGTTGGCTAAACTGCCGCCTGTGTGTGTTGTGTGTCTGTGCGCGCGACTGTATATGCCGCGCGCGCATTTCAAATTTCGAACAGCTCGATGTGGCGGTGGGTAAAATGCTGCCTGAATCCTGATTCCAATGAGAATCGCTGGTCTTTGTGGCATATGACCTCCAAAAGGTTATTATAGCAATTGATGCGGCTATTGACGCCGCTATTGTGGTAATTGATGGCTATTGCCGCTTACTTCAGTTGTTGTTGTTGTTGTTGTTGTTGTCGCCGCAGCTCCTGCTTGGGTAGAGTTTTAATGGTGGCTCTGACCTCTTCCCTGGCCCCGCCCAGAGATTCACACCCTCTCCGCCCCCGCCCTTCCCTGCCAGGCTCCAGAAGAGTTTGTACTTCTCACCTCCGGACGTCACTCCTCAATTGCGCCATGCAAATCAACCCCCGCCGGCGCCCTCCCATTGGCCAAGGCAAACTCATTTAATCCCAGTTCGGTGCGCCTTGT
This sequence comes from Thamnophis sirtalis, assembly GCF_051295495.1. Lineage (NCBI taxonomy): Eukaryota > Metazoa > Chordata > Lepidosauria > Squamata > Natricidae > Thamnophis > Thamnophis sirtalis. The sequence continues at coordinate 29,326,111 of NW_028261392.1, forward strand.
ATGGCTGCTGGGCTCGTCTCTCGCCGAATCTCTCGGCTGCTCCTCCTTTCCTGGTTCCTCCGGGCGCGAGGAGGGAAACCACCGAGAACAAATTGTTGTGCAAGTTCTGCTCCCTGGCTGGAGGCTCTTTCTTTTCTCCTCCCCTTCTCTTCTTCCTATATTCTCTCTTTCCTTCCTTCCATCCTTCCTTCCTTCCTTTCTTTTCCGCCCTTTCTCTCTCTCTTTCTTTCTCCCACCTCCTCTTTTCCCTCGGTGCTTATCATTTAATTACGTCTCTTTTCTCCCCCCCCTTTTAATTTTGCGGGGAGCCGAGGTGATAGAGGGGGAGGGGGGTTTCCTGTCTCTTCCCCTCCGTTCACTTGGGACCGGCGGATGCGAGTCACACACGCTCCCTCCCTCCCTCCACGCTCTCCCTCCCTCCCCTCTGCCTCTCTGCCGGTGGAAGTTAGCAGAGAAGGGGGGGCCATTAGATCACTTCGGCAGCGGCGAGAAGGAGGGGAGTCCTGCCTGCGAAGCGCGCGTGTACCAGGCGAGAGAAGGAAAAGAAACGTTGAGAGTTGGGCTCCCATTTCCTCCCTTCTCCCCGGCGCGGTGCAGCTTCGGGACTTTGGCCGTTCTTTACCCAGCTCTCTGCCTTGCACCTGTTCGAGCCGCCTTCGCAGCCGCTGTTTGCCTGGGGCCAAGGCGGTCCCCGGAGGAAGAAAGTTTTGCTGCCGCCTGAGGAGATTCCCGCGCGCGCGCTCCCGCTCTTTCTTCAAGCTCGCAGGGACCAGCCGAAGTGCCCCCACAGGCAGACTCTTGGGGGCTCCCTCCTCCTCCTCCTCCTCCTCCTTACCTTTGATCGTCGTACTGCACTCTTCTACCATTTCTTGCGCCTCAGCACCTCGTCTTCTCTCCCGGGCTCCTTCGTCTTGTCTTTCGCTTCGCCCTTCCGCTCGGCAGACGCCCGGCTCCTTTGCTCTATGTTTTGACATTGTGGAGCCTGGTGGCCCCTAGCAAACTGCGTGAATGTATAGCATGATGATGGAGGCGGACATGCACTCGCCCGGTGGAGCCCAGGTCACCACCAACCTTTCGGGCCAAACCGGTGCGGGAGGAGGAGGAGGCGGCGGCGGCGGAGGAGGACCCAAGGCCAACCAAGACCGAGTCAAGAGGCCCATGAACGCCTTCATGGTTTGGTCGCGAGGCCAGCGGCGGAAGATGGCCCAAGAGAACCCCAAGATGCACAACTCCGAGATCTCCAAGCGCCTGGGCGCGGAGTGGAAAGTCATGTCCGAAGCGGAGAAGAGACCCTTCATCGACGAGGCCAAGCGCCTACGGGCGCTGCACATGAAGGAGCACCCGGATTATAAATACCGGCCGAGGAGAAAGACCAAGACTTTGCTAAAGAAAGACAAATATTCGCTGGCCGGCGGGCTGCTAGGAGCCGGTGGTCCCGGCGGCGGCCCTCCGGTAGCCATGGGCGTAGGAGTGAGCCCCGCCGGCGTCCAACGCTTGGAGAGTCCCGGCGGAGGTGGCCCCGGGGGTGGCGGGAACGCCGGTGGCGGTGGCGGAGGCTCAGGCGGCGGCTACCCGCACATGAACGGCTGGGCTAACGGCGCGTACCCGGGCTCGGTGGCGGCGGCAGCGGCGGCAATGATGCAAGAGGCACAGCTCGCTTACAGCCAGCACCCAGGCAGTGGTGGCCACCCGCACGCCCACGCTCATCACCCGCACCCGCACAATCCCCAGCCGATGCACCGCTACGACATGGGCGCCCTCCAGTACAGCCCCATCTCCAACTCGCAGGGCTACATGAGCGCCTCGCCGTCGGCCTATGGCGGTATCTACGGCGCCCAATCACACCAGAACTCGGCTGCTGCAGCCGCCGCGGCTGCCGCAGCTGCCGCGGCCGCCTCGTCAGGAGCTCTGGGCGCGCTGGGGTCCTTGGTCAAATCCGAGCCTAGCGTGAGCCCTCCCGTCACCTCAGCGCACTCACGGGCCCCTTGTCCTGGGGATCTGCGCGAAATGATCAGTATGTACTTGCCCGGCAGCGAAGGCGGGGACCCAGCAGCCGCCGCAGCCGCCGCTGCAGCCGCCGCCGCTGCCCAAAGCCGGCTCCACTCTTTACCCCAGCACTATCAGGGCACCGGCGCAGGGGTGAACGGCACCGTGCCCTTGACGCACATCTGAGACGGACCGAAGCATGGACGCCGCCGCCGCCGCCGCCGCCACTGCAGCCAAAGGGGATGTGGTCCTTGGAGCGGGCTGGCTCCCTCTGCGCCATCCCTTTTCCCAATTCTTCCCCGCAGTCCCTTTTGTACAGAACCAGGGCGATGCTTTGAAGTCCTTATAATTATTATTATTATAACAAACATTCATAGTACAAAGGATAATGAAGAGAAAAGGTAACAGGTTGCTGTAATGCTAACTCCTTCTCGTGTCTCCCTCAGCCCAAAGAACTAGGTTTTGAAACCAATGGGGGGTTATTATTATTGTTATTATTCCTTCTGTTGTTGTTGTTTTAGACGAACTGTGTTTTAACTGAGATTTTTTTCCCTTTTGTACAGTATTTATCATTCACCCACAAATCACATAGCCTTTTTTATTTACTAAGCAGTCCGGGTATCGTGAGAGAAACCGAGAGAAGAAAATGCTAATTATTATTAATAATTCAAAGGTTTAGGTGATGCCAACTTCTTTGCCATATACAAGCATTAACTGGTCTCTATTGGGGCAACTTCTTGTGAAGATTTTAAAGTCTAAGTAAAGAAAAAATAAAGTCAAGAACCATCTTAAAACTTTTTGGGGTGCTTCTTATAAAGCAGGGTTCTTTTGGTTCTGTTTATTTATAAGAGTTTTGTTTCATGATCAAGAACAATATTCTGAATTTTGTAAATGTTTCTTATGTCTGCTTTTTTCTTTTGGTAACTTTTTATATTTTTTTTCTTGTAAATGCATTGTGGAATAATTTTAATTAATTTTAGGCATTAAAAGGGAATTCATAAATGTGTATATAGTTTACTAAAAAGCATTTTCGCTGAAGAAGAAAACAAATAAAAATCTAAAGATAAGTTTGATTCTGAGTTAAATCAATTTCAAAATAAAATTGGAACCAGGTGATCCAAAATATACTAATTCATGACATGCCTTTAAACTGGACACTTTGTATGTATAAATATAAATGGAAAAGATCGGTAAGAACAAAAACATGGGGTAGACGTTTATGGCTTTTATTTTAAAGCAGTTTAGATCTAGTGATTTAAAGGCGCCAGGCTACAAAAAGGAGACTGAGTTCTAGTCCCAAACCGATTGGGTTACTTTGGGCCAGTCACTCTCTCTCAGCCCAACTTACTTCACAGGGTTGTTGTGGGGAAAAAATAGAAAGAGGAAGGAGTATTAAATATATTTGCCACCATGTTATTTTTTAAAAATATTAACGGTAGATTAAAAAAAAAAAAAGCAAAGGGAGGGAAGTGGTTTTTTTTTTTAAGTGGTGTAGGTTTGGGATATTATTTTAATACCTGTGCAGTATGGCTAAAGAAGGCAATGCAGTAAATCATTTCTAGACTGTATTTCATTTATTTTGTTAAATTATGTAATTGCTTGGTAAACATAAATAAGTTTTTGTCTAACTTCTGTTTCTTTAGTTAGCACCAGTTTTTAAAAAAGTTTGGATAATGCCTCTGTCTCCCCCAGCTCCCAATTTCTTTCACTCCACACTGTGTTTGTGGTATTTAGATGAAAAGCAATTTCTTGTATGAATATTGATCAAGTTTCGACACAATGAAGGATAGCTAACTTTTAAAAATGGTTTCTATATTGCCACAGCAAAATGACCTTTTGAGAGAGGGTAAATGCTGTTACATTCAAATAATATATTTGTTTGCAGAAATTTCTGTTTTTTTAAATGTTTCAAATTTTAATTTAAAATGAAGTTAGATATTAAACTTGACAGAATACTAAAGTCAAAGGTTAGGTTGCAGATTATAATTATTGCTTCCACTTGAAAAAGAAAAGAAAGAAAACATATAAAGAAATCATGCCTGTTAATAGCCTGGGTGGGGGATGGCAATGAAGTCCAGAGGAAAAAATATTGGATAAAGTAAATATTTCATATTTTATTTGTGTCCATTGCCTGCAGTTCCTGAAACAACTTACTCAGAAATAATCTCTACTGAATCTCTATGAAATCCTTGGGTAGTTGCCAGTTTATTCCAGAGTAAAACCTTTGACAGATGAGAAGCCACACACATTTTCTAGAAGTAAGCTCCTCTGGTTTCAGGGACATTTATTTTGAAGTGATGTGGTTAACAACCGCAAGAGCTGACTGATTGGATTTCTTTTAGAAACTGCTTACATTATATTGTTTTGCGGTCTAAGCAATAGCCATCTTCATTTAAATGATTAGTTTTCTTTATAGATTGGGGGTTTTGTTTGTTTTTTAAAAGGAAATAAAATATATTTCCATTTTGTTTGCTTATTTTATTCAGTACAAGTTTGATCTTCGATTAATTCTACTTCTTCCCTGTACACACACACACTTTTCTCTGATGCCCCCCAGTACCGCAGGTAAATGCTTTGAAGTGGTACTTTTGTGACATCAGTGGATTTATTTCCCAACTGAGATTCTGCCAAAGAAAGGCTGTTTCTTCTGGATAAATCAATTGGTGCTTGATCTGCGCTTTCTCTCTCCCTGTCACATTTCACTGTGTTGGTTGAGAAGGTGGAGAAAGACAGAAACATTCCAAAATTGCATCTTTACTTCAATATTCCTGTTCACAAGGTATAGAGGCTTGCAATCTGTGCAAATAATCTCTGAAGGATCTTCAGCTACAGTTCGTTAAATTGGCAGCTGTCAGATCCAGATCTGATTTTGTAGAGAAATGTAATAAACCTCTTAGCGTTTGAGAAAGTAATCTGCATTTCCCTTTGCATGCAAATCACTCCGGGAACAGGGGGAGGTGGGGTGAGGGAAGAGGTGGATGGGGAAAGGTTAAATACCAAATGTACTACCTCCACATTCTGGCATCAGGTTTGGTATTTCAAATCTCTTGTTCTGAGCATTAGTTCTGGGTGTTATACTGTAATAACATCTGTGGCGCTATTAATATATTCCAATTAACCTCCTAATTCAAATATACCCACAACCCTTAAAACATTTAACTTTACTGATATTACAGAGAAACAATTCGGGCCAAAGTATAGTATGTTAAAGATCCATTGGGAAATAAGGAAAAGTGTGCTTGTTGATTGTCCAACTACAATTAGTTGGACTAGAAAATACTTAGCTTTGGTTGCCCAGTGTCCCTGTATTACTAATGGTTATGATATGAGAAAAAATACTACCTTTATTAGATTTCTTCAGTTTGTGTCTGAACAATTAGTGTCTGTTTCTTTTTTAAAAAATCTTTCTAATCCTCATAGAATAAATCCTAATAATAATAAAGTTAGAAGTAAGGGTTTTTTAAAATGAAATTGCCTGTTATTGAGTGAATAGAGACAACTAAACTAAATTGTAAACGATTGTTCTATTTTAAATATTTTTCCTTTGGAAATGCAGAATTGTTCACCCTGCAGTTTGACTGGCAAAGCTATTAAAACCACCTGAGTGGGTTTCTTTCAACTGAAGGCTGCTTCTTCAGTGATACCGAGACGCTATTCCAGATCAACTTAGAGGCAACGAAGCGTGAGGGACGGTGGCTTTGAGAAGCTCGGGTACCCATGCTTCGGGACTGTAGTGGGGAACGAGAACAATACCCCCACCGACCTCGGCTGGCTTCTCTCTCGCGCTCCATCCGGGAGGAGGAGGAGGAGGTCAAAACCTCAGGCCAAGGATAAAGCGCAGCACCTTAGCTCGCAAACAAATCCAGCGCTCCCAGGTAGATTTGAGTTTGCTGTTTTGGAGGACGAAGGGCGTTTCCGGGCACGGATGAGAACTCGCAAATGCTGCTCCAGGGACAACCTCAAGTCGAATTTCAAGCAGCCCCTTCCCTTGCCCTGTCTCTCCATCAGACAGCCTTCTTTCTGGCCCGTTCAGATCTTATCTTAGCCAAGTGGGAGGTGGGAACACTGTGAGATTTGCTTAGAGAACCGTGAAAAACGCACAATGAAGCCCCAGCCGGAGCGCTTGGGACGGGGGAGGGTCAGGAGGGAAGGGGTAGGGAGGGGCGACCAATCTGCCCTTTCCCAGCCTTTCTTGCCGACCACAGCAGACCGCCAAGAAGAAAAGAAGAACCGAATTCGGGCGCGCAGTAAACGTCGATGTGCCTTCCATAATTAGCAGTTAGGTAACCCTCTCTGGCCCTTCCCGTGACAAAGTTCTGCGCCTGAAAGTTGTTCTATTTATCCTGACATCAACAATTTCCCGCCAGGACGCAATACAGTAGATCTTGTGTGGGTTGAATTAACGCCCCAAGCCACTATCCCCTTTGCAGCTTGACTAACCCTCCCGAATCTTTTTCCTCTGCTCTCAAAGTGCCTGATCGGTTTAATCCTTCCAGATTCTCTTTCTCGGCGTTCTCTTGGGAGCCCTTCGCTTTCTGACCCTCGCACCCGTCCTTCTGCGATCTCCCCAAACTTCAGCGTTCGCCTTTCTTCTACTATCTCCGAGAGCGCCTTTCCCACGCCAAATCAGCGCTGCCCTGCCCTCGTTACTAAGTCCATCTCCTTTCCCAGAAGCGCCTGGTGGGAAGAGGCTAGTGGTGCGGAAAAGCTTTGCCCGAAGCGGGGCTGACGGCCAGGGAAACGAGAGCCTCCCTTGGGGCTGCCTACGACAAGGGCCGATCGATACCTTCGCCAGTTTTGAGGGCCGCGTTTCCAACTTCACCGGTTCTCTCCCCCCCCCCCGGCCGAACCGCGTCTTCTCCCCCAGAGCAGTCCTCGTTATCCGCTCATTTTTAAAAGATTCTCCTGATTTGCAATCCGTTTCGTAGAACTTTTTTTTAGTACCCTTGCCCAAATTGCGGAGACCTCCTGCCACACCAACCGAGAGAGTAACTAGGGAGAGCCCCGGGCGGGGGTGTTGCTGTTGATCCTCCCCCTCCCTAATCCGCAGAGTAAATAGAGCCAAGGAGAACCCAAGGGGGAAATCAGGCAGAAGTCTCCCAGGCAGGCCTCGACTTCCCCGGGAGTGAAGGAACACCTCGCCGCAGCAATTTAAGCCCTGCGGCTGTTTCTTGCTACCGAACCCTCCCGTCGCCTCAGCCTACTGAACGGCTGGGGCCGGTGATCCCATGGAAAAGAATCCTTCCCAGCGCCGTCGCAGCTGAGTCTCGACCCAGCCACACATTTTCCTCCACCACCCCTCCCGTAACTCAGTCTGGGCCTGCCTAGGCTGGCCACCCCCCCCCCCGCAGTCTGGCTGCGCTCACTTCCCTCCGGGGTCCCCACTCCCCACTCCGTTCGTCTCTTGGGACCCCCTTCCATGGCTTTTCGGGAGGCCTTCTCCTTTCCCTGCACCGGCTCTCCCCAGAGGTAAGTGGCGAGGCTCTCCGCGGATGGATAGCGGCGCTCCTTCTTTTGAGCGCCTCAGGACTGGGGGGCGGGAGCTCCAGGGCTGGAGGCAGGGCAGGGCAGGGCAGCGGTGCGAAAAGTGGAGGGAGGGGGGGGATGAATGAGAGTGTTTGCAGAGCGTGGGATTAAGCAAACCGGAGAGATCTGACCCCGGGATCAGCGGCTAGTCAAACCTATTTACCATCACCCGGCCGACAAAACTGGTGATGGCTCCCACTGTTGTAAGCGGCTTGCCGGGCAAGAAGTGAAACCGGAGCTCCCTGCTGCGCGGGCATGGCGGGAGGGGGGGAGACACCGAATCTGGGCCAGGCGTTTTGGTCACGGCGCTCAGGCGTGGGCCCGAAAGATGCCTGCTCTCTCTTTGGCGCGAAAGAGAGGAAGCTGAAAGAGCTCGGGTGGCCATTTTGGGAGAAAATCGTTGGCGGTTGCGGCGCATGGCCCGGCCCAATCTTTAGGCGGCGGGATTCTGGTTTCCTCGGTAAGAGCCGGGCCTGTACTGCCAATACTCTTGGCAAAACAATTCCTCCCTAAGGGGACCGGGCTCCTTCCCGAATGTTGTTCACTACTGACATCCTTGGCAGTAGAGTGAAACCAAGGTTTCAGTATTTGGAGATCTTTATAGACTACCACTTACTGGGCTATTGATTTCAAAGGGAGAAGAAAGGATGGGTGTATTGGGGATGTCAGATAAACTTTCTGCCTCCAGGCCTTTCCCAATGTGTGCGCCTGAGCAGTCTTGAGTTGAGTGATTGCATAGACAAGCCTGGAAGTTTTTCTGGCAGGTTTTCAGAAGTGGCCATTGCCATGGCCATCTTCTTCCTAGAACTGAGAAAGATCACCTCAGTGGCTCCCATGCTTAGTGAGAACTTATGGTAGTTCCACTTGTATCTTTAACCACACCATCAGAGCCATTAAAAAAACAATCACACTTTCTGAGAGAATTATTTTTTAATACAGTATCTTCTTCCAACTTTGAGAACCAAACACTATGATAAATATGGGGAAACTGTCAGGGATTTGGATGAGACCTTCTTATATCCCCTGTCCATGTCTCTCTGCACCTGCCTAAATCTATCTTCAGATCTCTCTGAAAGCTTGCATATAAGAAGCTCTCTGAAAGCTTGCATATAAGAAGCTGTTTTGTCTGACAAAATGTCCAGGGATAAATAATCTCTCATAAAATTCTGCCATATGATGTTTCCAGAAATATGGGCATGGTTGGGGAACGTGTGGCCTCAAGATCCTGGTGAAGTCTTAACTCCCTTCATTCTCAACCAGTGTCACCAAAAGTAAGTAAAAGTTGGAGGCTGGAGTTGCAATTCCTTCTTCCTATGGTAGGAAGTTGCATCTGGCAAATGGGAACAAAACAAGCAACACCTACTGATCCGCAGCCTCCAGAGGCATTTAATTACAACTCCCTTTGTTCTAATTCACACTGCCTGGGGATGGTGGGCTTTGTAGTTCAGTACATTTGTAGTTCAGAGTGCCAAGTTGGGAATGATTACCTTAAGATGATTGGTACTGACATAATTGAGGGGTAGCATTTTGCAGGCCAGTTACTTATACTCAACTTTTCCACCCTTTGCTTTCTGCAAGTTCTCCCTACTCCTTATCTAAAATAGCTAATTTTAAAAAGGGAAGATTATCACAAGTAGCTCCATAGATCTGTGGGAAAGTAATTGATGTACTAACAAAAGGGAACGTATGTGGGAAACTAGCATTGTTTTCTTGTCTGGGGAAAAATCAAAACTAAAAAAAAAGGGAGCATCCAGCTCTCTGGATTTTATAACAACCCCAGAAAAAATAAATACCACAACTGAAATTAGGCTGAAGAAACTCATAGATCATGATAATGCAGATCATTTCATTGGAGAAGTAAACACATGAGACCAGGGAGTCCGCAAACTTGGCAACTTTAAGACTTGTGGACTTCAACTCCCAGAATGCTCCAGCTGGAGCGTTCTGGGAGTTGAAGTCCACAAGTCTTAAAGTTGCCAAGTTTGCGGACCCCTGCATTAGACAATGAAACTGCAACTTTTTACATGGTACCAAAAGCCATCACCATCTACAGCAAAAGCACAGTCTGTGGAGGCTTGCTGAGGCAATTAAGTCTTTGCCGAAGGATGTGCAAAGAAGACCTCTTGGGCACTCCCCCCCCCCCTTTTCAAGCCAAGCAAACACCATCATTGTTCTTGACGCCATGTAGGAGCCAGGTAGGATATGTCGGCTGGCTCTCAATTGTAGCCCGTGCTGGATAGGGGCTGGTGTTGGCAGCTGTTCTTGTGACCCCTTTCCAAGCTTATGCAACACTAGTTGCTTTTTTTTTTTTAACCACCATTTCACTATAGCAAATCTGAAGAAAATACAGAATGTGCCCCATACTATTCAAATTTTCTGCTTTTTTATGGTGGAACTAAGAAATCAGGAATAGATCAAATTCCAATGATATGAATATTAATAACAAAACCTCATCTTTCTTAATTTTTCCTATGGGAAAAAAATATGCGCCGAGGAACTTCCTTTCTCCTTTCCCATCCATGGTGGCTTGTGCTCAAGAAAGGAAATAACAAGGTGTTGGTTATTCAAATATTACATATATAAATAACATCCTCGGGTTTCATTGCAAGAAAAAGACAATTGCCATGGAAGAAAAGTGGGAATAGATTATTAGAGATGCTAATCTTATACTGTAAGAAGACCTAGCCTATTCCTGCAGCAAAATGAGATGGTGGCCTCTTGAGAAGTAACAGTGGAGTGGAGTAGACTACTTCAGATGTCTGTGGGGGAGTTCGGGACACCGGGGAGAAACCTTGTAATCACCTATGCTATTTACATATAGGGTTCTTTTTTGTTGTTTTGTTTTGCTTTGCTTTGCTTTGCTTTGCTTTCTTTTGTTTTTCACATAGCCAAGTATTTAACAACAGCAACAGTGTGACACCAGAACACCCACCTGAAATATAAAAGTGGCACAGTCTATTCTTCCACCTTAGGAAATCTGCCAGCTCATTACAATCTCTCTCTCTATTGTATTTGTTCCAAGTACTTTGAAGTTCTTGTTTACTAGAGTAATTAAATTTAAGGGAAAAATGAAATTTTCCCATTTTAAAGAACCTCTGGAAATAGAAGTGTAGACATATCACATGGGACCAGAAAATGAAATTTTAATTAAAGGAGAGATGAAGTTAGCTAAGTCAATCATTACCTGTTTGATTCTCATTCTTTAATTCTCATCTCTTATTAAGAAATACTTGCTGAGGCAAATAAGGAAATTATTATCCATTAAAATAACTAGAAGTTATTTCTTATATGTTTATTTAATATTGGAAGTTTGCAAAATTAAAATATAATGTGAATGTGTCTTCACAGGTGAAAATCCTTTTGCCAAAATATGAGCTCCACAGCAATTCTTCATCTAATAGAAATAGAAATTTACTCCTTAAGAGAGACCCCATTATACATATGTAAAGGAAACTGATGTCAAAACTTTTATCAAATGATTATTTAAAGATGGTGTGTGTGTGTGTGTGTGTGTGTGTGTGTGTGTGTGTGTGTGTGTGTGTGTGTAAATCCAGGAAAAGAAACAAAAATTGAACAAGCAGCTCTAAGGCATTTCTGATTTTCATAATACTGAGTACACAGACATTCTATGGTTCCATTGAGGGCTGACCACTATAGATCTGAAACTAAAATACAGAACTGTGAAGGACAGTGATAGTTGGGATGGGGAGCCTGGGAAAGAAGGTGTGTTGCCTTTAATTACATATAAACAACTTTCCTAAAGCAGCCTGGCAAGACTATTAAGTCTCTTTTCTCCCCTTATCCAAATCCTCACAGCCTCAGGATAAATCCCTTTCTGAGAAAAATTGGGAAAGGGGACAAAGAGCAACAATGAACAGCCAAAGTTGTTCCCAAGAACTTGAGAAGAGGAAGAGGTTGGTTGGTATAATGCCAAAGCCACAGGTGAGTAATTATTGTCTTGTATCAGAGATATCTCATTAACTTGGCTAAATAAAACAGGGATATAAAGGATTACTAAATACAGTTTGGAAGCTGTTACTAAAATCACTTAATGTCCAGAGGCATTTTGATGTTTATTTATTTATTAAATCAATTTATTACCTTCTCTGTTCACAAAGTAATATGTTCAGTCTGTCAGTTAAGAATCGCTGCTTAAAGAAAATATGTGTATGTAGATATATCATAGATCAGTCCCTGAATTATTACAGATAATAATTAGTATAAAAAGTTATGTGATTAGATTTGGTGGTTGCTAACCTCAAAAAATCAAATACTAGTCCTTTCTGCAATAATTGGTATTTCCAAATTTGGTCTTAATATTAAAGTAAATAGTGGTACAATTTAACAAGGCTACTATCCTGAGAATTATTGCTCCCTATTATACTGTAGAGGAAACTATAATCCAACTTCAGGCCTCAGGAATTTTTAGGAGAAAGTTAGTGCTAATCCTATTATTGTACAATACAGTGTACAAAGAAACTCCTAACAAGTCAGCCTTATTATTAGAACCTGAGATGGTAGAAGGAGAATGTAAGGTTGTTACATATCTGTAGGGTTTATAGCAGTATCTCATTTAATTCAAGCACCAAAAAAATAACCTGCATGTGCAATTAGTCATCAACATTCTAATCACCTTAAAAGGAACTTTACCTTCATTAGTTATATCAACACAAACTCTACAGCAGCTTTTAGTCCAAACAGTTGATGGAAGTTATATGGTGAACATAAGTAGTTCTTTGTGATTGGCACTAAATGCATGAATATCAAAAATTATGTTTCTGGTGTGAGCTTAAAATTGTTCCTTTCAAAGATGGCTTTAATTGCCCTATTGATTTCAATGGGATTTCAAGACTTGATAACCCTTTGAATTGAGAAATCTTTTAAAGTATGAAAAAAAAAACAAATTCAGATTATTCAGCACCTCATATCTCGAAGTACCTGAAGATTTAACAATGGCTGGGGAGGAGACTATCAGTTACATTATTAAATCAGCGATAGCTTAATGTTTATCATCCTGATATAGTTTTCAAATGATTGTGAACTTGCCCCCTTTTATTACAAGATAGGAGTGCACAATTTAGTACATCTGAGTTCAAAGGGAAGATGCAGTTATACTTGATTAGAGAACAGAAATCTGCCGCATGCTGACTCAAGACCATTAATCCCCTGAGCACTGTAGAGACTGGGTAGTTCTTCTGTGTTTAAAATAAAAATATTATTTGATTCTAGCTGCAAATGCCAGAATTGAAATATATAATTTTTTCATCAGGTGAAAAGAAAAGAATGTGTCCTATTGATTTAGATCAGTTTTTTAAAATTGTTTGGGAGCTAATTCAAAAGCCTATATGAATACTTTGATTTAAAAAAAAACTATAAATATTTTAACTGAAGTATTCAGTATAGACATAATTGAATTTAAACTGATTTGAGATACTAGTTTGCGATTAGGTTACAAACCTAGCACATGAAAACCCCAATTCCAAATCTACAGTTAACCATGAAATTCATTGGACCAATTAATCACTATGTATTCATCTAATCTGGCTAATAGGAGTATTGTTAGTATAAAATTGAGAAAAACCAACTTGACTTTGAAGAGTAGACACAAGTCTATTAAATAAGACAATAGCTCTTCATTTCAAGAAAGTGTAGTAATTATGACAACTGTGACTCAGAACATCTATACTGTACATCATCTAAACAAATGAATAAGATTTAGCATAAAATTTATCCTTGTATCAAATACTATCTAGGACTTAACCATTAAAACAATTAACAGCATGTATAAAGGAATGTCATCAGTATTGCATAAAATTCTTATAGTAAGCATGAATAATTTTCTTGAAAAAGCACTGGAAAGATATTGTGGGATGAATCTTATTGGATCTCTTTATCACACAAAATTTCTTTTAAATCCATTTTAGCAGTCAACAAGAATTAACTATGATTATCATTTGCAGGAAACATTAAATTCTGTTGAAATTAGAGTAGAATATAATTTTTATTGGCCAAGTGTGATTGGAATTTTTCTCTGGTGCATAAGCTCTCAGTGTACATGCAAGCAACAAGTGATAGTTCATGATCATGATCATAACACAATTATAAAACATGTTCATAATCATAATACAATCATCATAAACCATAAGATACAACACTCAATGATAGTCATAAGATACTAAACAAAAGCAACTAACATAAATCATAAGATATAAATAACAAAGTGATAATCATAAGATGGTAAAGGAATAAGTAATAGGAAAGATTAGAAGAGTAATAACAATACAACCCTACTACATGGTTTGATATCCTAGGGCAGGGATTGTCTTTACATGACATGCCTCAACTTTTTTCCTCTTTGCTAAACCAGGGTGTGTGTGAGAGAGAGTGTGGCTAGTGTGTGACACATCGGGCCTGAGTGGCTGCTAGTTTAACACCCCTGACCGAGGGGATAAGACATTGTTTTGCAGACAATGCAAAACAAGACATAGTTGTTTAGCAGAGTAATGGCATGGGGGGAAATTATTTGTGTCTAGTTGTTTTGGCATGCAGGGAAGAAGTTGATGGGGAGGAAGTTGAAACAGTTTATGTCCAGGATGTGAGTGGTCTGTAGATATTTTCACAGGTCCTCAATAGAAGGCAAGCTGGTTGCAATTGTTTTTTCTGCAGTCCTAACTACCCGTTGAAATTGGTGTCCGTCCTAGTTGGTTGCTGTGCCAAACCAGGCATAGAAGTACAATGACAGACTCAATAATTCCTTTGTAGACCTATATGCAACTTCTTAGGCAGTCCAGAGTTTTCTGAGATGGTGCAGAAAGAACATTCTTTGTTGTGCTTTTGTAACAATGTTTTTGATGTTCAGGTGTCCATTTCAAGTCTTGGGAGATTATAGAACTCAGAATCTTGAAGGTCTCTACTGTTGATACTGTGTTGTCTAATATTGTAAGAGGAGGTAGAATAGGAGATCCTCTCCTAAAATCTACTATCATTTGTACAGTTTTGAGTATGTTTAGTTCAAGATTGTTACAGGACAAACAACAGGGCCAGTTGTTCAACTTCCTGTCTGTATGCAGATTCATCATCATCTCGAATGAAATCAATTACTGTTGTTTAATCTTCAGTATTTTTACAGAGGGAGCCTTTGAGGTACACTCGTTGGTAGAGAGAGAAAAGAGTAATGGAGAGAGCATACAGCCCTGGGGAGGCACCTATGCTAATTGTACAAGTATCCAATGTGATTTTGCCTAGCTTCACCTGCTGCTTCCTATCTGTTAGAAAGCTTATAATCCACTTTACAAGTGTGGTCAGGCACAACTAGCTGAGTCAGTTTAGTGAGAAGAATGTCTGGAATGATGGTATTGAATGCAGAGCTGATGTCTACAAAAAGAACCCTTGCATAAATAGTTGGGAGATTCAAGATGTTGAAAGATGTAGTGCAATGCCATATTAACAGCATTATCTGCTGATCTATTTGCTTGGTAGGTAAATTACAAGGTGGTCTAAGAGCCAATGTGTGGTTTATGTGCCATATTTTCAGACTCTGCAGCATGATTGTAAACAAAATAGTCTAATACTCTGTGCTTCCCCACATAGACTTTTTCATGATCAGGTGCTTTTAACTTTTCCATAAATCTTTTATTCAATTGTCAGTGAGATTAGTAATGCTATTTTATAGGTATCTTCTTAAAAGTCTGTGTTGCATTTACACTCAGGTGAGTGAGTATATGGTCTCACTTTAATAGTTTTAATTAAGCAATTTTCAGATTGTACACACAAACAAGAATTAGGGTGCCATGGAATTCAGTGAGACTTTCTACCTTTCTAACACAAAGGGATTGTAGTGAAGTGATTTGCCGAGCTGAAATTATTATGCTCCCCACTTTCTCAACTCACTGCCCAGGAATGCTAGAGGTTGTGATCTCCAGACCCAAGGATGTCACCAGAGATGAAATACATGTAGAGTTAGTAGGGTTTTATTTGTAATTAATTTGTTCAGACTAAAATTTCCTAACTATGTAAGTAATTCATACTACCTCCCTCACATACAACTTTTAGGAAGGGCAGAACTGAATGATTGAACAAACAAGTGAAAGCAATTCATTCATTTTCAATTATGTTGGATGTCCCGTTTTCAGCCTTGTGGAAACTCTTAAAGAACTTCCCCTCCCAATAACAGGCAAACAGGAAGCCTTCCCCAACCTGTTGCTACCAGAAATACTGAACCGCAGGTGTCAGAAAATGAGCAGAAACTACATTTTTCATAACACAGTAATGAATGAAATGTGAGAGAAATCATTTTATAGTGAGCTTTGATTTTCTGATTATGCTTGGATATTTCCTATCTTTTAAAATGAAGGAATGTCAGTATCATCTCTATTCTCTCCTCCATGATTCCAGAGAGAGTGAATGAACATAGTTTTCTGTAGTCAGGATGAGCACAGGTGGCCACACATAAAGAGTAGGTGGAGCAGAATGCTGTATGAATGAGACAAATATGGCTCTGGGCATCATGTTGCACAATGTGATGAAAGGAGCTGAATGCAGCAGAAGTAACAAAACCCAGCTCTCTCAAGATCTTACACAGATACCTTAGAACAAAATTCTCTAGGCATACCGAAAAATGCCAGTTCCTCCTTACTTCTGCAAATTCTTTGGTATTTACCCAAATTTACCTCATTCTTTGGTTGTTGAGTAATAAAAAAGATATTTCTTTGATCTTCTGCTTAATCCAGAATATCAGAAGTCAACACTGCTTCCACTACATTGCATTCTGCACTCACACATGCAGAAAAGCTATCACTACTTTTTAAATAAATACTACCATCATTTTTTCTATTCCTAAGATTCCAGAAGTCTTATTTTGAATGTCTATCTAAAGTAAAGCTATTCACCAGGATCCACTGTCATAAAAATTTTTTGGAGAATTTTACAGGTCTTTTGTTCTCTAAATTTCAGAAATTTGGGGCTTCAACTGCCATAACTTCCATTTGGCTAGAACTCCAGGAAATGAAAAACATTTGAGAAATACTTCCTAATAATCATATCTTTTAGTTATTATAATTTAGAACTCAAATAATTTTCTAATTATTGATCACACAAATTTTGATTGATCTAATTTTGATCTCAAGTACTATTTAATGTTAAGGGTTTGGTTCTGAGCATCATTTCTTTCTTCGTTAGGGCAAAAATGAGAGTTTTTCTGTGATTTCTCAATTAGATTTCCAATATTGCTATGATGCATTTGAGAACACCCCAAAAATAGTCAATTTAGGATAATAGTATGGTTTCTAGGAGAAACCAGAAACCATAAAGGCTTGATTGAAACAAATATTCCTTTTCCACTTCTTTCGTACCAATGGAAATACAAATAAACACATACAGTTTAAAATTAAACAGCATTGCAGCCTGAACAGTGAGAATTCTTGAGAATTCCTCAAAGATCTTAATTTCCTAAATTGAAATGTATCTCAAGAAGACTTTCCAAATCCCCCAATTTGGAACAGATTTTAAACAAAGATTGTGTCGTCCACAAAACTGTGGGCTGCTGGTGTGTGTGTGTGTGTGTGTGTGTGCGCGCGTGCGCGCTTGCTTGCCTTGGGTAAAGATACACAAATAGCTCATGTTATTAAATCGTATCAACACTGAGGTTGCAGTCTAAGCTTAAGAAAATATTTTGGAGAGCCAAAACTGCAGACTCCAAAATGGTTGGAGATGATGCCAACCTCTTAACTCCCTTGCTGCTCTCTGTCTTCCAAATTAACTGACATAAATTTCCTGTGTGTGAATTGAATCTATTTCTATATGCCAAGGGCATATTGCTTATATGCAATAAACTAAAAGATCTTTACAGAAATTTCAAATACAAGGGGTGGTGTGAAAATCAAAAGCTATAGAGATGGAAGTATTTGAAAAAGCAAAGAAAGGTAAAAAATTAAAATAAATGCCACATAAATATGTGGAAAAATATTACCATTTGGGGAAGAAGTAACTTTTCCCTATCCAATCCCATAAACCATTCCGAATCAGCCCTCTTCTCTAGTTGCCAAAGCATTTGGCAGAAAAATGTATGACACAATTATTGCAAAGTACTAAGATCACTACTCCTCATAAGCCCTCAACCATACAATAGAAATGTTGAAAAACTGAATCTCCATATTTCTTGGAGGCAGCTGATTTGTGAAAAGAGAAGGCGGGAAGGATGCAATAACTTCCAAATTTAAATGTTTACCTGTTTTCTTTTACATGGATGAGAAAAACCACTTAAGTTTTAAAAACTGAAAAGTCACACGAAACCCACATCTTTTTCTTTTTAGATCATGCTGGCACCAATTTGGCTGAATAGCCAAGTTTGGCTATTTTATCCATCCTCAGGTCTCTCTGTTCTATCCTTCAGATTCAACCCCTCCCTCCAATTAGATTATGATTGCTGTACTATCTTAAATGCACAATTTAAAGGGAATTCCCCATTACTTCAATTATTTGTTTCTTATCAACTGATGTTACACTACAAGGATTTGCATTGAAAGGACACAAAGAAGGAGCAAGTCATGGCACATTGCCAAATAAAAGAGTAATGTTCCGGTGAATTTAGCCTAAATAATTTACTGCTATATAAAAGTGGAAAAGTGGAAGGTGAACCCTTTGACCAATAAATCTCTTTTGCATGTGAAGGCCTTATCTTGTCCCCTACAATATATTCCACACGAGGAAGTCATCATCATTGGCTCTAGTTTGTTATTTGTAAACCTTGATCTTCTGCACTCGGTGTCCTAAATATGGATAATTAGCATCAGTTTATCACGCCTCTGCATATTTTCTCTTCTCTCCAAACATGCATGCTTCTATTGGCTGCCATGCTGTCACAGAAGATTATGGAGACAGATTGCAGAGAATGAATGTGCTAAACGAGATTAGGAAGGAATAGAAATAGCAACTTGGCCAATAAATTCCTCGTGAGAGCCTTATCATACAATTACACGTTGACTTGTTTCACACTCTCCCAGCCTCTTAATCCAATGCGCCCACCAAGAATAAAATTTCACTAATTTCTGAATTACTGCATATCCTCCTGCCTTGTCACTGAGAATAGTTGGAAGAAGCAAACCAACAGAAAACAGAGCACCCAAGTTCCAAGGAAGGCAAGATGGGTTGTGGTGGTGATGGTGGTGGGTAGGTGTGGAAGTAGGAGAGAAAACTTTATTTGTATAGAGGAGGGTGAGACAAAAAGAAACAGTTCCTTTGTAGGTCGGAATGAATGGGAGAGCTACTGGAGTTTCAGGTGGCAAAGTAGTTGGAATGCTCCTTAGCTTTAAAGTAAAACTTATCTCTTTACATTCAAACTTCAAGGTAACATTTCCTTCGCTGCTTTTGGATCACAACTACCAACTCGTTAAATCTCACGTCCCCCGTGGAATCAACATTAAAAGTGTAAAGTGTCGCAGACTTGGAGCGCAGGCCTTTCGTTCGCCAGTCATTAAACAGAACGTGTCTGTACGGGAAGGCTTACTGGGGGGTGGTTTCTTCCAGATTTTAACAATTGAGACGGATTGTGGGGGGGATGCAGAGCTGGCTGCGGGACGGGTCTTTCAGTCCCGCCAGCGGTCGGAAGCCAAGCGCAATGGGAGCCGGGAAAGAAGCAGGTGCGGCGGAGGATGGAGGCTGAGTCAGGTGCGTAAGACGCCTTCGCTCGCGGCCTCATTAAGAGCCAGGAACAAAGGAAACTTTGCCGAGGGGCTGAGTGGCGCTGCCGACTGCTTCTCCGGCCGGGAAAAGTTCGGCCTCAGGGACCAGATCTAAACGACCAGACGCTAAATGGGACAACTGGCTGGTGCGACTCACCACCGTTTTGAGGATGAAAAGATAACGCGGGGTTTTATTTATCGCTTTTTCTTTCTTCTTTTAATTGCGGGGAGATCATTCTGAACTCCTTTGAACGTTGCGAAAGTAGACCCCCCACACACACACAATAAAGAATTTAGGATAGGGAATAGCGGTAAATCAGAGACGCCCATAAAGGAAGCGGGCCCCACCCTGCACGATCGAAGAGGCGGACTCTAACGCCCCTTCAGCATGGGGACACAAGCCAGTGAAAGCGGACTGGGTCTCCTCACTTGTTTGTAGACCACTGGTTCCCAACCCTTCTTTGGCCATGCCCCACCTAAGCCTCTTTAAAATCCTGATCCCCCTTCCCCCATAATTCTTACTTTACTCAAAAAGTGAACTCTACTCATGCGGAGGAAACCTAAAAGGCCATTAGCTCGATTTAAACAAAGTTCAAATTGCCCTCGTGGGGCGTGGGCCCCACGTTGGGAACCACTGTTTTAGACCGACCTCACGAAGTGTGGCAGGGCCAGGCCAGGCGCCTTGTCCACGAGGCCCATTCTACTTGCGTGGCATTTCAGCTCCCCGAATTCCTATGTTGAGTGGCTGAGGATTTTGAAAGCTGTAGTCCCCGCACATCTAAAGGTGGGCACGGAAAAAGCGGTGGGGGGAGAGAGGACGTTTGAAAAAGGCCGAGCTAAAGCGCTGGCGCTAACTCTTTAGTCCCAGCCAAGGGAGCGAGTTGGGCCGCTGCTACCATGTCCTTGGGGCACCCAACTCAGCTGCACCGTGACGCGCCACCACCCTGTCGGGCCCCAAATCCCAGCAGCCGCGCTTAAATGTCCGATCTAAGATCTGGCTCTCCAGCAACCCGCTTTGCCTGCAAAGGATGCCGATTACATGCAATACCTCGCCCCAAAGGAGCGACCGTGCGGGCCCTTTTTGGATGCCGTAAAGTTTTTAGAACGACTTAAGTTTTCCACGTAAATAAGGGATTCACGCTGAAAGGGAAGTTGGTGTTACAGCCTTAAACTTTGTTGGCCTAGTAGTGTTGTTCCCTAAAAGGTAAATTAATTATTTCCCAGAGGGATGCCCAACCTAAGAACTCTTGCCATAAAACCTGAGTGCAAATGTCCCCCTTAGGAACCAATCAGGATGCCAGTAAGTCAAGCTGTCTCGAAACGAACCACGGTCCCGCCTCGTTTTCTGTGGAATCGGCGAGTTAGTAAATCACAGAAGGCGAACGAATCCCTTTCACTCCGGCCTCCTACAAACCAAATGCGAGCCAAAACAAAAATCCTCGGATTTTCGCGGGGCTCTGGGGCAACACTTCACCAGGCCTTTCTAGGGCCTGATGATGAAAGAGACGAAACACCCCATGACCAGCCGTTGCCTGCTCTTGCCACAGTTGCATCTTTCCCAAGTCTTTGTCCTCTTTGGTGGCCGCCTTTCTCATGCAACTCGGCTCTAACAAAAGAAGGACTTGGAACCCCCCTCCCAATTCTCACTCAGATTGGGGGCATCTCGCTTGCACCGAGCCCCGGTGAGATAAAAGGAAAAAAGTGTTGGGATGCAAAAGTTTTATCCAGGTTTAACTGGTGCTGTTCTCCGCTCCCCACCCCCCACGCTGTCCCCCCTTCCTTTCCGCTACAATTTTCATACAGTTTTGAAATATTGTAGTACCATCGATCCTAATCATATTCTGCAAAAAATAAATTGGTCGCAAGTAATAGTTTTGCGTTTTAAAGGAATTTTTCTTCAGAGTTGCTTATAATATTGAGACTACCTTTCTTAATCAAGCACCACAGCCTACCTCTCTCTCTCTCTCTCTCTCTCTCTCTCTCTCTCTCTCTCTCTCTCACACACACACACACACACACACACACACACACACACAAATCCTCTGCCCAGTCGACACTCAAAGAGGAGCCTCCGCTGCTTGCTGGATGGGTAGATGAGAAATAGATAGCTGGGTGGTTAATCCGGCCGAGCAGCCTCCCGAGTTTCGCCCCTAATCTGGGAACAAATGGCCAACCTCTGCGACTGGCATTTTCGCTTTTCTTTTCTCAGGGCGGGGACGCGTCCCCGCTTGTGTGGAGCGATTGTGCGGGGCTCTGTTGGAATTTGGCAGCGCCGGGCCTTGGAGAGGCGCCCCATGCTGACTCTCATTCAACCGGCCTGTCCTCCGTGAGCCTTGGAAGTTTCCCTCGGCCGGGCGCTCAATGGCTTCACAAAGCTGATTACAAGCTTCAGCGCATTCCTGAAGGAGCCAGAAGCGACGCAGGTGCAAACGAGCCGAGGGAGCCCCTTCGCCCGACCGCCGAGAGGGGCGAGCTGGGAAAAGGAAGGCCTGGACCACACAGAGCCGAGGCCGGCCTGCCTGCCTTGGGAACGGGGGGTCATTAGCCGCTCCTTTCAGCGGGGATCCAGAAAGCGCCGCAGCGCACGGAGAGGCCCTGGGAGAGAGCCCAGCGAGAGGTTTGCGGGGGGAGCTCTCTTGGCAAGCGGCAAGGAGCGCCCCCCTCCCGCACCGGATGGGCCCTCTCTTGGGAAGGAGCCCAAGGCCCAGCGTCTGACTCTCGCCAGCTCCTGGGCGGCAGCCAATTCGCATCTCCAGCAGCAACGCCCGCCAAAGCACTTTTCCTCCCCCGTCACTGGAGTGGTTCGATTCCCCCCCACCCTTCTGTTTTGAACTTCCACGGCAGCAGTTTAAAATAGAGGGAGGTTGGGGGGGCACATAATTGCTTGACGCGGAAGGAACCGCGAGCGCTTGTGCACCCTCATTCCCTCCCGCACTCCCTGGAAGCCCCACGAGCTTCCAAGACTTCGGCTCACCTCCGCGGGGGATGAAAGGGCGGACAATTGTTTGGCGACCCAATGGGGGCCTCTCCCTAACTGGGCTTGTCCTCCCCTCTTTCTCGGCGGGGGAACAGGGGGGCGGTGAGTGGAAGCCCTAAGAATTCCTCGGGATCGAGCGCGCGTCCTTCCCCTCCCCTCCCCAACAGGACATTTTCGCTCCTATTAAATAATAAATTAAATCCTAACCGGGGGGGGGGGAAGGGTGATTCTTTCCCGTCAGGAACAGCGCAGTGGAAGCAACCGAGCTCTACAGGGCCGACCGGGGAGTCAACCAAAAGTTCCCCATTCCTTCCCTGAACCACATCCCCAGGGCCTTTTGCCCCCCAGCCCCAGCATCCCTCCCGCTCGGTCAGCCACCCTCGCCGGCTCAGAAACGCCTGGCCAGGATCTGTCCCCAAGATCGGTTGCCTGGAAGACAAGGTGCAGCTTTCGGATGTTCTTTTGTCTGATAACTAATTCAAGTTAATGCGATCTTTATATAAAGCTAACAGCGGATAATTGTCTATTTTCTCGCCAACAATCTCCATCACAATCACTTATCTGGAAACCTGCGGTTGTATTAATCGTTATATATTCATCGAGATAAGCGCCTCTTGAACGATCAGTAAACACTGGGAAGGAGATTAAACCCGTTCTGGAGCCTGTTCGGTTCTCTCCGTATTCTTCACCCCGGAGTAGGGAGCACCAAAGACCCAAAGGGCAAGGAACGGGCGAAAGGAGGGGCGTGTAACCAACGGCAGCCTGGAAAGTGAGAGCCAGCTGAGCACCCATCCCAGGCAGATGCTACCAGTTGGACTCCGCACCTTTCCAAAGCGGCCTATCGCAACCAGGTCCAGGCTATCTGGAGGCGACCCTTTTTTTTGGGGGGGGGGGGGTGTTGTAGTCTCAACTGAAGCAGCTATGTGGTCGTCTGGAATGCCAGCCACAGGGAGCTTCAGAGCCAGAGTGCCCATTTTTTTCTTCTTTTCATCGTCCTTCACTCCCCAAAGTAAGGGAGTGGGCCTGTTTTTTTGCGGGATTGCGCAATCCAGACCAATCTTTCAAATAGCGACCCTATAGATCTCCGCTCCCTTCCGATCCTATAGTTGCTCCCCTGGCGGGAACATGGCCCACTTCCGAAGGAACGCGGAGGGCGGTCCAGGAAACCACAGTGGCCAGAATCTAAACGCCGCTTTTCGCGAGCTTCAACAGGTTCATCCGATTGTTCCTTGGCGATCTCCGGGAGATGCCGACAGGAGACCTTCGGAAGCCAAGGTGATGGCTCCAGCCATTCTGCCTCGAAGCCGAGATTCAGCAGTGGGCCGAATTGAGCCTTTAATTATAAATAAATAATTGTAACTCTTCCTTTCTCCCTCCTTCCTTCCCTTTTTCCTTCCTTCCGCTGATTGTGGACGTCAGTGGGATTAAGGCACTGGCTTTTGGGTCTCAGCATCGCTGGAGTCCTGCCACATATTTATTTCCTTCTTCCTGGCTAAGCAGATGT
Organism: Thamnophis sirtalis; assembly: GCF_051295495.1. Classification (NCBI taxonomy): domain Eukaryota; kingdom Metazoa; phylum Chordata; class Lepidosauria; order Squamata; family Natricidae; genus Thamnophis; species Thamnophis sirtalis. The sequence goes on from NW_028261392.1 coordinate 29,349,782, forward strand.
TGAGGGGGGGGACTGGGGAGGCGGCGAGTAGAGGGGATGGTTGCACTGTAAAGAGACGCGAATGCCAGAAATCCAGAACTGCCGCGGAATAATCCCGATTGCTTAGAGCCTTAGGCCAATTCTTTTCAGGAAATGTCTGTCTGTCTGTACTTACATTTAAAGAAATGCAAAAAGTACGTAAGACCCGGGTGGAGGGAGGGAAGGGGCAGACAGGAGAGGCGAGGGTGGGAATACAATAATCTCGGATCTCCAACGCTTGGTCTTCGTTTTACGAAGTCAAAGAGAAAGTGCCAAATCAGCTCCATCTTGGGCGAGTGCCTGTTGAGCTAAGCCAGCCTCTGCCTCTTCTAACAAGCCAGCTCGCAAAATTTTCCCTGGAGACGGGAAGAGAGTGGAGGATTCTTCCGGGGATAAAGAACTCCCTTGTTTGCTTTTAATTTTTTTAAAATAAAAAAGTATCAATATTTAACAAAATGTAGGGCAACCTCCATTGCAAACTTCTGAGAGCTAGCCAGACATCAATGAAAATGGAACGGTTTTAAAAACTCCAAATTCTCACCGTACTGTTTTTTCCTTGGTCACCAATTCAATCTGCTCCAGTGCTTAACCCCCTAAACTTAATCTTTCAAAGTTTAGTCTCCTAAGAATCAAGCAGGAGAAAGAGTCTTTGTAAGGAATTAATCAAAGCTTTACTTTCTTGGACTCAAGAAGATGAATGGCTTTTGGGGTGAGGGTTATTATCGGAATATTATCTGAATAATAGACACTCTTCTCTAAGGGAACATAGCCGGTCACGATTTCATAAGATTCCATCTACTCTTTGAGTCATCCATATTTTCTTGGTCAGTTGTAAGAAGAGACATGTAAGAAGGTGAGAAATTATGAATTAAAAATATTTGTAGTGCTCTGTACTATCATCTAGCTGGAATTAAACATTTGTGACTTTGTGATAGAGATCACAGAACCTTGGATCCGGAGTAATTCCTATTTAAAAAAACTAGGACAGAACAGTTTTCCTTCCCCCCACCCCCTTCCTTTTCCCTGGCCATGCTCCCCGTTGCTCAGATCAGCTCCTTAGAGTGTCTGGCTTGGGCAGGATGTGTGAGCAAATCACCCACATCATCTCTCACCTGAATCTTGTCATCTCTGCCATCTCCAAATGATGTGGGAACAATGGGGGTGGGGTGTCCCTTGGAAAGCCCAAGCTGCTCAATCAGGCAGAACAGTCTATGCAAATAGGTTGGAATGGCAAAGAAGGGGAGAACAGTGGTTCCCATTGTCTTGCACAGTGCAAAGCCAAGGCAACTGCAGCGATGCTGCAGGCACAGACCACCGGTTGCTACTATATGGTCAGCAATGCAAGCAGTCCAGCAGCTACAATGACTAGTGAGGTGAGCCCAGGGTGGTAGTAGCCCTCTGGATCATAATAAGCATCAGAAACAAGCAAGCCAATCACCTGCACACCATCAGTTAAAGCTGCTATAGGAAGCTAAAGTAATCTTCAAAATTTACTTCCCGAACCTTCTCTTTCTCTCCCCCCCCCCCCACCAAATGCACTCTTAATCTTGCCTTAATCTAGACTGACATTATCATTAGCTGGTATCTCCGGATTGGGCATTTAACTTGCAGAGTCATGTACTGTAAATATATCCTTGAAAACCCAGGGTAGATTGGGAAATAACCACTAAACCTGGGATTTTCAACTCTGAAACCCAGTTCTAAGCAATATGAAAGTTCTGTAGCAAAATGAAACTGACAAAGTGCTTAGCAACAACTGCTTACCAATTACTAATCCATCCCTTGTGAAAGCAATCAGGAATTTTGCATTAGTGTAACTAATTATCATATTTTTGTGTGTGTAGGTCATTGGATGACTGGAACATCATTCAGTGAGAGAGGAGTAAGCTATGTTCTTGAACTAGAGCTCTGATGAAATGGATGATAGTCCATTCTATTGTAAATATCTTTAAGGGGCCAATAAAAAACATTGTTGATGCCAAAAGTCAAGAGTGACTCAAAGGCACACACAAAACAAAACATTCCACCTTTCAAAGGCTAAGGTTTTTTGCATCAGAATCATAAAGGTATCCTTCCTTGCAGAGAGTAGGAGAAAGACAGAGGGGAGATGTGATAGGAAATAAAAGACAGAAGGTTCAGCATTACAAAAGTTATTGTAAATCAGGTTAAATTGGAGTTCTGGGGTATGAGGAATACTTTGCTTGGTAGTTTATAAATACTTTTAAATTGCATTCCTATAAATACTTTGGAATAAATTCATTCTATGCCAAAGATTGCACTGCTAAACTGAAATACAAAAACAGCTCAAATTTGCTTTCCTTTCTTTTAGGCAGCTCTTGTGATCATCCTTCCGGTTTTAGTTCTCAAAACTAAGCTTTGCAGATAGAAATGGTTCTTCTTTTCCAGGACAAGTCTTATTAACTGAAGTCAGGGCTACAAAGGACTTCAAAAATAGATATCTGGCTGAGACTTTGGAAGAATGAAATTAGTATTGCACTAGATAGATAGATTTACTAAGGCAGTTACTGAACTGAGTACTTAGTAAATCTCTTGTCACAAAATCCATTAGATAGAGCAGCACCTAATACTGTTTCCTCCCTCTCAATAACTATTTGCTTCTTGTAAGCATTTATTCTCTATATTTTCTCGGCATTCCAGGAAAACTTTTTCCTGCTGTTCTCAAATTAATCACAGCGTTGTTTTTTTAAAGATAACAAAAATAACCTTGCCTTAACACTGGTTACAATCTGAGACTAGAATTATATAGTATTTAAACATCTTATTAAAATTTCTTAGGTTGGTAAAATTTAATTTCATGATTTTTCCCCCAGCACAAAGCAACTGCACATGTAATAGGAAAAAAAGGAATTTAAAACCTGTAAAAAGCAAAACAACTTATTTACATACAAATAAGACGGCATGCCATATCCAAGCTTCCAGTTCTAGAACGTACAGTAGAGTGCCTTAAGCCAGGCATTGAGATTCGTATACCACATCATTTAACCCCCAAGTCTCTGTGAGTATACACAATAATAAGGAAACAATGCTTTCATCAAGGAAAAGCAGCCTATAGAACCTTGTTTCAACCAGCAACTTCCCTTCCTTAGTACCACCCAATGTGGCAATTAGTGATTTTTCTAAAGGTCCTATTAATATAAATGAGCCTTTTTTTTCTTAACCTTAATTGCTGTGCAAATTGGATTTTCAAGGTAATGGAAGGAGGGGATGAAAGGGTTCATCTGTCCAGCACTGACTCCAGATTTCTTCATCCCTGGAATGTGGGACTGCAAAAATAGAAATGCAACTACCCGGCATCACTTCACATTTCAATAGAGGTACAGATTTGGCCACATCAAAAGATTTTTAAGAAAATGGTCCCTCAAGGCTTTTTATTTTGGCTATAGAGCAATACTTAATATGTAGGATTATACAACCAATTGCTTTGATTTGGTGTTGACCCTAATGATCTTAAAATGGTGAACTGTATTCTTCATTAAATATTGATTATTTAATTTCAATCAGATCCATTTTAGTTTTTATCCTCACTCCAGGCACTACTTTGCTTTAACCTGGCTGCTTCAAAGGCCAATTGTGAAATTAATCTCTAGCTTGAACAATAAAACTATTTTTGTATTTCTTCCAAGACGGTCCAGTGTAAAAACTGTGTTCACATATTGCACAGGATCATACTTCTCCTTCTTCTTGAGATTGCATGTTAGTCAACATTGGAAGCATTCCTAAAGCTAAATTACTATTTATTCATATGATTTATATGGCTGTCCAACAAGCAAAAGTGTCCCTCCAAGAATTATAAACAGAAGTTTATAAATAACAATTTAACAACAATACAACACATCTTAAGGGATGAGCCTCTTTAAAATCTCACCCCAATGCGGAAAGAAATAGTGTATCATTAAGGCCTCCCTGAAGGCTAATAGTGCCAGGGCCAGTCAAATCTCAGGGAAGAGTACATTCATACCCAATAGCAACTACTTTTTCTAGTTGCTGTGAACCAGAATTTGAAACCAAACTTTATAATTGGTTTCAAATTATAGGAAGACTTGAGCCATGATTAAAGGACCACAAAAGAAGAGGAATAAGTTGTAGTATATCTATTCTTACAAACCAGAGTAACTGACTAAGTGATGTAGGAAACTCAAAATTGGCCATATTCTGGGGTGTTTGAAGGGGAACAAAAAGTCATTCCTGCAAAACACTGGCCTCTGTACCTCATATTTCAAAGGAAGCACAATCTCATTCAGAATATGAAACATAGCCTTTTTAATATTAGTTTCCCTTAAGAAACAGTAACATATTCTTTTTAAAGCAAAGTAATTGTTATGGATATAATTCTGCCAACTGCAATAGTGAAAAGTTCTTGTAGGAAATTTGAAGTATAAAAACTGGACGGAATGACCCTGCTTTTCCTTTCTGGATGATTCTTCCCCACTGCATATATTTAAGTTCCTTATTTTAAAGTATGTTTTATATCTAAAGATGAGATCCTTTAACCCAGCACAACTGGCTCTTAAACATGTTTAAACACCTTTATCCCTAACATTTTCTGCTTTGTTGAATGCCTCTGTTCTTATGTATTCCTCCTCTTTAAGCCAATACATTCCTTTAAGCCAATTTTCTTCTATAAAAGACTTGCTTTCCAACAAAGCAATGCTTAAGACAACTTCACAAAAGACAACTAGTCACAAAAATAAGGCCATCTAAACTCTGGAAATATTAGGCAAATATTAGACAAGGTATCTGACACAGATGGAACAGGCATTGATTGGCCTGAGTTTCTAGGCCTCTCCATCCATTACCTCTTACCTTAGTTATATTGTACATGTTATTATGTAAAGTTGCCTGATGGTATCCTCTCCAGCCCATCTCATCTGTTATATTGCTATGTTTTCTGGGGCTGCAATGCAGCTCTATCCCGCACACAACCTAATTTTGAGCTGAAGATAATCAGACTCTCTCCATGACCTCATTATTGTTCCCTTCTCCAGATTCCAGTGGACACCAAACTCCACTCCAAACTCCAAATGCTCCAAACCCGACTGCAGGAAATAGGTAACAGAGTGGTCAATGCCTGCAATGCACTACCTGGCTTTGTGGTTTCTTCCCCAAATCCCCAAAACTTTAACTTTAGACTGTCTACTGTCAAACTCACTCCATTCCTAAGAGGTCTGTAAGGGGCATGCATAAGCGCACCAACGTGCCTACCATCCCTGTTTTTTATTCATATCCATTTCGTGTAGCCAAAATCATGTTTCTGCATGTGTATATATATCTAGTCTAATATATGCGTGACAAAATAAATAAATAAAAATAAATAAACTTTGACCTAAACTCTGGAACTGCATATTTTGCCCATCTATACGGTGGAGAGATACAAAAATTAGACCATTTGATTTTGGTATTCTCCTGAGCAAATTTTTTCTTCTCCTAATAATGAGTAAAAAGAGTAGAAGAACATATCTTCTCCTATTTTCAATTTCCATGTGGTTTAACTTATTGTATAAAGAGTGTCTACAATAAAAATACTTAGCAAAGGGCTAAGCTAAGTTGACTGCAATGATGTTTTTAAAGAATTAGTTCTTTTTTCCCTTGGCCCTGACTTCTCTGGATTTTTAAAAGCCGATTGTGTCCGTATGTGTCTCTGTGTGTTTACTATTTGAACAGAAAATACATTTTATATAGAAATTCTTTGAATCTTTTAAATCACTCAGACTAAGTGTTAAAGGCGTGGGCTCTTCAAAAGGAGGTTGAAAAAAGGATGGGCTATCAGTAGCTTTAATTATCTTAAAAGGGTTTTTAGGTTGCTACAGTCCTATATCATGTTATAAATCTTTATAAGCCTTATTCTAATTAGCCTTAAGAATATGTAATTGACTGTGGGTTACAATTATAGGTTATCCCCTCCCTCAAATCCTTACTTTAAAGACAGAATAAAGTGGGAGGCTGGCATCTATCATGTATCATTTTCAGGTTTAACTGATTTGAACTGTGGGTGTGCAAATATAAGCAGAAATCAATTGTCTCTGTTGCCAAAAAAATAAATGGGAAAATAGTCAGACAGAAGTATCTATTTATTGCTTTTGGCCCATGCTTCCTTGATGAAAGAATAAATACTAAATATAAGACATTTTCAAGGGTTTTATCTCTTCGCCCTGCCATACAAACTAAGAAGGAGCTTGGGGAAAAAAAGAGATAAAAATAAAAGAAGAAGAAGCTGAAGACAGGTTAAGAGCATTTCCTTAAAAATATTCATTCATTTTCTTTAAAACTGAGATGAAAGGTTTATTGAGGGGAACAATTACAGACAATTGTCCAACTATTTTCTTTAAATTTATTTGCCTTATTAGTCTTGTGGTTTTTGTCATTCATTTGGGTTACAAGATTGCCCAAGAAAATAGGGGAAAGCAACCAGGCTCCTTATCAACACTTTGGAGTACATCTTTCACAAACCCTCATCATGGTTCATTTTGTCCAAGGCTTATGGAAGATATGCATCAGATTGTCGATCTCTGTGTTTAAGCAAGATGTCTGCCTACCTTATGCACTTTACTGTTCATCAGCCAGCTCTAATACATCATGAATAAATATAAAGGGTTACAGGATATGAGTTGAAAAGCTCAAATGATTGTTTAATTGAGCTACAGTTTACTGTTCGCTGATAATTACACTGAAATTAGATTGGTAATTTATCCAGAAGCTTTATAATATGTGTAATACTAAAATGTGTGCATATATGCGTCTAGAAAGAAAAAGAAACTAACTAGTACAGAATCAAAATTTCACATACTGTTCTTGAACAAAAATATATCTGATTAATTCATTCATAGAAAGAGAATGTTCTATGACCACAAGTGTTATACAATTGATCAGATTGCTTATACCATTCAAATCAAACCCTCTAAATAAATATATTTCCTTCCACTTTTCAACTATTTTCTAACATAAAGATTTCAACCAAACATAAAAGTTTACTCTAAAATACAAAATCTTTCCTCTGATTTTTCTTATATTTTAAAAATAATACAACAAAATATTTCCGATTCATGTTTAGCCTACTACTACCAAATACATCTAAAGTTAAGGTGGAATGGTATTACTTTGAGATATGAGTTATATTAACAAATTTACAAAAATAATGTCTTCTATTGCAGGATAGCTTTAAGCAACTGCATACATAGTTTTGGGCAGAATTATAACTGATTTGTCTATGGTATTTTTTTCCTCAAAATGTTGTTTAAAATTTCCATGATTTACTTGCCCTCTTTTCTATATAAAACAATCTCACTTATTACTAATCAAGATCATCAAAAGAATATAATTCTTTGTAAATATGCAGGATGTTTGTGATCAGCATTTAAATCTGCCACTAAAATCCTTCTAAAGTATTATCTGCCAACTTGAACATTCCACTCAGTTAGTGAGCCATGTTCCAAATTTCAAAAATTTATGTTCCCAAATACTATCAAGATTTAGTTTTCCAGTAAGAATCAGTGTTGATCACTCATATGCTTATTATGTTTTTGTTACTGTATTGTTTAATTGCTCCCTGTGTTTTTTAAATTGTAAACTACCCAGAGTTTCTGGGAGTTGGATGGTATAAAAGTTTAATAAACAAGCAAATGAACAAATCTTACAGGGATGCTATTGATTTGTTCCTTTTGTGTGTGTGTGTGTGTGTGTGTGTGTGTGTGTCTTCAAATCAGTTTTTAATTCCAGGCAACTGCCAGAACTAATCCCTGCAATTTTTTTGGCAAGGATTTTCAGAAGTGGCTTGCCATTGCCTGCTCCTTTCTAGAGCTGAGAGAGAGGGCCTGGCCTAAGACCACCCAGCTGGCTTTGTGCCTAAGGCCTCAAGGTTTCTAGCTTGGTGCCTTAACTACTACACCAAATGGCCTCTCCCCTGCTACTTCTACTAATTGCAGAATGGATCTATGCAACCCTTCCCCATGATCTATCCACCAACACCACAACCAACCCATTTATTTATCTTTTTCCATTTCTGGCAGATGAGATCAGGTTGCTGGAACTAACCTGGATTCCATATGGCAAGTATCTGAATATTACTTTCCAAGACTGATAAAATCAGAAACCTTGCCCCTACTTCCCAACAACTCATTCTATGTATGTCCTTTGGGCAGATACTTTATTTCACCCTTGGTGTGCCATGTGTGAAAGAGGAGTGTCAAAACTCATGTGCTACATAATCTATTGTGCATACTAAAAACAAACCTACAACAGCAATGAATTATTAAAATGCTCACCATTTGACAAATAGCCGGGGTTGCAATTTCATGTGCCATCAAAGGAGAAAAACAAAATCTCACAAAATTCAGTGTGACTTGTTTCTGGCTAAATCTGCGAATAAATAAGAAAAAACCAAATCAAAATTACTTTATAGCACTCAGATACCCTTTGCTAGAATATCTAGAAATAACTAACTTTGCAGATATCCCCATACTGATTTGATCACTAGTTCTCAGCAATTGGGGAAAGAACCTAAACTTGAATCTTGGAAAATGGAAGCTAATTTTCATTCCCTGTTACAATCTTTGCCAAGGGCAACAGTAAAAAATATTGGGTTTCTGTCTGAATGGTCTCTTGTGACGAGCCGAAGACAGAGAGTGGAAGTGTGACCTTCCTCCCATATTTGGGCATACCAGGGGTTGTGACTTTAAATATATATATATATTCCTCCCATATTCCTTGCTTCCTGTAGTTTTCTTCTCTTGGTTCCATAGGAGTTTATAAATGTACAGAACAGATAAATGGTTCCTGGGTGTCTTGATGGAAAATCCCAATAATAATAACTCCTGTAATTACAAAGGAGTTATTTACTTTGAAAGTAAAAGTTATTTCTAGTTATACCTCCCTCCCTCCCCCCCTCTCTCTCTGCTATAAGGTTGCTTCCTGCTCCATTTTTAAACAGTTTCTTTTAAGAATTGGAGAATAACTTTTAATGTCTGTAGATAGAACCGAGCGCACCCTAAAGACAGTGTAAATGAAGATGAATAAACCTGCTTGTCTCAACAACTGAAGGGAATAGATTTTACTTTTGTTTCATTTTGTTTTGCTTCCCCCACCCTCAGCATTCAAAAACTATCCTTATCCCTTTACCACATCATCATTCCATTCAATGTTTTTATCCAGTCATGGTAAAAAGTTCTTCCAGCCCTATAACAGGTTCTTCCTTATTTTGTTGTTATGAAATAGGCTGTCATTATTTTCACTGCTTACTGGGAAAATTGACGCTCAGAGAGTTGGGAGGAAAAAAACCATGCAGTGAAAAGCAGGGATTTGAAATAAACATTCTGACCTGGAACTTAGCACAGTAGCTGGTAGGCAAGGCCAGAATATAATTTTCTTAAAGACTCTGGAAGATTTACTGTTCTGCTTCTTGTACAATAAATGCAGTGAAACACATTGCAACGGGTGCAGTAAGCTGGAAGCCAAAGCTCACCAACATATCCCAAAAGTACTTTCTGAACAGAGGTATTTATAATCAAAATGTCGTTCTTTCATGAGAATACAAACACTGTAACACCGCCACAAAGGACTGTGTGGGAAAAATACTATGCATTGTATTCTGTGATTCATTTTCTTTCTATTTTTACCTTAATTCTGTCTAATTACTGTATTGTGATCGAAGTCTGCAATCTTAAATTAACTATCAGCTAAACTTTTGAAGTACCCTACAAATGCAAGATAATGATTAAATTTAAATTACTATAAGTTATTGTGCAATGTCTACACAGTGGCAAAGCAAACTCTTTAGGTTTTCTATTCACGTCTCATTAAGGCTTTGTTTCTTTCTTTGAAACCTGAAGAGGAACACAATTCCAAAGGATCAGAATGATGCAGAAAATATAAAACACTTTTTGGCTGAAATCTGACACATGCAGAATACCCCAAAACATGGGTGTGGATCCTAGATTACCTAAAATGTTGTAAAATATTAAAAACATAAGCAATCTTAAAATCATGTATGAGTAGAATAACATTTCATTTTTGTCCCGACTCAACTGACTTCTGGCCTAGCTTTGCCTAATTTGAGAGTGTGATTCCAGCAGGGCATCCAAAACTGAAAGAAGAGACCCTAAAAATTGAACATCTCTGGCCTAAGTGGATAATCCAAATGGTTCTAGCATCAAATTATTGCTGCAGAAAAAGTTAACTAAACAGGAATAAAGGAAGGGATATTTCTTTTCATTTGGAAGAGGAGAACTATTGGCAAAAACAGTTTAGTATTTAATTTATCAAAAGTTTCTCATATTTTGGACAGGAAATTTGAGATTTGCACTGCTACTGGGTGGTAGATTGTGTGTTTAAATCTTGACTTTCTGTATAAAACATACAGGAGTGTTATGACAACAAGCAAATGAATACCAAATATTGAATCTTTATCACTTATCTTTGTCCTTCTTTCACATTTTTTCTTCTTCTGTTCAGTTGTGTCTGATTCTCGGCGATTGCCGAGTCCTTTGGGATTGGGCGGCATATAAATTCATTAAATTTGGAATTTGGAATTTTGCCTGGACCAGTCCCTGCTGTATTCTTGATAAAGTTGTTCAGAAATGGTTTGCCAATGCATCCTTCCTGGGGCTGAGAGAAAGTGAATGGCTCAAGGTCACCCAAGCTGGCTTTGTGCATAAGTTGGGACTAGAACGCAGAGTCTCCAGATTTGTAGCCTGATGTCTTAACCATTACACCAAAGTTAATTACAGTTAATTAAATACAGGAAGTTAAGTGGAAATAGACTGTGGGAAAAGTCTTGTTCCTCTATTTCAGTGTTTCTCAGTCTTCACCACTTTAAGATGTGTAGACTTCAACTTCCAGAATTCTGGCAAAGGTTGAGAAACACCAATTTACCCCAAGGACTGATTTTGTTCTTAAAATCATGTCTCCATGTTTTCTTTGTGTTTGGGGAGGATCCCAGTTTAAAATATGTGGATTTATCTAGTAGATTCAAATTTTAAGCTTCAGCCACAATCCCCTTCATTAACTACAACATTGTACCTAGAGGCAGATTGTTCTATCACAAATATTAGCGGAAAAGTAGTTTTTTTTTTTTTTAGGATTTTATTGAGGATTTATATGCCGCCCTTTTCCCTGAGGGGACTCAGGGCGGCTTACAACAATGAGGGGAAGGGAGTGCAAGACAAGACTTAAAAAGAAAAAAGAATCGTGAATAAAAGAAAATTATCCATAAAAACACAACATTCACTCAACATTCGGGCGGGGTGAGAGTAATCCTATCCCCAGGCCTGACGGGATAGCCAGATCTTGAGGGCTGTGCGGAAGGCCTGGACTGTGGTGAGGGTACGGATCTCCACGGGGAGGTTGTTCCATAGTGTCGGAGCTGCAACTGAGAAGGCTCTCCTCCGCGTAGTCGCCAGTCGGCACTGACTGGCGGATGGAATTCGGAGGAGGCCTACTCTGTGCGATCTGATGGGACGCAGGGAGGTAATTGGCAGGAGGCGGTCTCTCAAATAGTCAGATCCACTACCATGGAGCGCTTTATAGGTGGTAAGTAAGACCTTGAAGTGCACCCGACGATCAACAGGTAGCCAGCGCAGCTCACGGAGGATTGGTGTTATATGGGCGAACCATGGTGCGCCCATGATCACTCGCGCGGCCGCGTTCTGAACTAGCTGAAGTCGCCGGATGCTCTTCAAGGGCAGCCCCATGTAGAGCACATTGCATTATTCCAGCCTAGAGATCACAAGGGCTCGAGTGACTGTTGTGAGAGCCTCCCGGTTCAGGTAGGGCCGCAACTGGCGCACCAGGCGAACCTGGGCAAATGCCCCCCTGGTCACAGCCGACAAGTGGTGGTCAAAACTCAGCTGTGGATCCAGGAGGACTCCCAAGTTGCGGACCCTGTCTGAGGGGTATAAATTTTGCCCCCCCAGCCTGATTGATGGAACGTTAGCCGAATTTTGGGGAGGAAAACACAACAGCCACTCGGTCTTTTCCGGGTTGAGCACCAGTTTGTTAGCTCTCATCCAGTCTTTAACAGCCTCAAGGCCCCGGTTCATCACGTCCACCGCTTCATTGAGTTGGCACGGGGCGGACAGATACAACTGCGTATCGTCCGCATATTGGTGGTACTTAATCCCGTGCCTCCGAATGATCTCGCCCAGCGGTTTCATGTATATGTTAAATAGCAGGGGGGACAGAACCGAGCCCTGCGGCACCCCATAGGTTAGGGGCCTCGGGGACGATCTCTCCCTCCCCACCAACACCGACTGCGACCTGTCCGAGAGGTAGGAGGAGAACCACTGTAAAACAGTGCCGCCCACCCCCACCTCCCGCAGTCGTCGCAGAAGGATACCATGGTCGATGGTATCGAAAGCCGCTGAGAGGTCGAGGAGAACCAGGATGGACGCGTAGCCTCCATCTCTGGCTCTCCAGAGATCATCGGTCAATGCGACCAAAGCGGTTTCAGTGCTGTAACCGGGCCTGAAGCCAGACTGGAAGGGGTCAAGATAGTTAGCTTCCTCCAAGGTACGCTGAAGCTGTAAGGCCACCACCTTCTCAACAACCTTCCCCACAAAGGGGAGGTTGGAGACTGGACGATAGTTGTTAAGAACTGCTGGATCCAAGGACGGTTTCTTCAGGAGGGGCCTCACCACCGCCGCCTTAAGCGCGGTGGGGAGGTGTCCCTCCCGAAGAGAGGCGGTAACAATCGCCTGGATCCAGCCTCGTGTCACCTCTCTGCTGTTGGCAGTCAGCCAAGAGGGACACGGGTCCAGTACACAGGTGGAGGAACTCACAGCTCGCAT